>NW_019725852.1:312742-342647 GCF_002891405.2 Cryptotermes secundus
GGGGGGAACCCGAGTGTGCTCCTAAAGATGGCTCAGAACTTGAATTATGTGTTCCCTGACTTGTTTGTTTGTCAGTCTGTTTGCTACACACAAGGGGCTCCGCTGATGGGTGCACAGTGAAGGCCGACTTGTTTGGAAATATTTTAACATGTTGATTTGTATTCTGTCTCGCCCTCTTGTCCGGCTTTTGCACACACGTTATGCAACACAGCCGTGCCTCTACCTGCGACTCTGCCGCTAACAAATTTCCGGACCGACGCTGTGGCGACGGTCCACTGTTCGAGAGGCACAGATCTGCGTGCCCTGTATGTGTCATGGCGGCAGTATGTCTTGTGGCGAACTGGGTTGACAGATTTTGCCATAGGCCTGTGTCATTCCACGCACAAAAATCTGTCACTTGTTGGAGTCTCAGAAGGTCTGTGACAGCACTACCCGTATGAAGTAACGGGAGGACGGACAGAACCGCGCAATGAGGAGCCCAGTCTGCGCCGCGCGCTGTTTTGATGACCAAGCAAACATAAATGCAGGATTTTCCACTCGTAAAAAAAACGGACGTGTAGCTGAGAGAATAATATTACTGTGAATCTCAGACAAATGGGATATGAGGATGCTGTTACATAAGCCGAACAGTTTCTTGACCAGCTGCGCGACTGTCAGCGAGTGCTCCGTAGAGCTCATTAGTCACTATATTTGACGAAACAGAAGGACAGCAATTTGTGATTGTATACAGGGCGTGCTTATATGGAGCGTGAATGGTTTTGCAACCGTCGAGTTCCACCTGCAGGCCGTTGAGGCTTGCAGTTTTGCAAAGAGCTGGACAACTTGTACCGAGCTTTAGCGGGCATCAACACGTGCAGCCCGTGAACAGGATGTGGGTCGTTATGAGAGGAGCGTGTCGCAGTGTTGGTATGGCAGGGCGGAGGTCACGTGTTCAGGAACCTTGTGCTCCCTGCGGCCCCCCTCGGCACATGCTCATCGCGTTATCAACGAAAAGTTTCAGTGTCCGCGTGCCTTCAGGGAACAACTTAATTACCGCCCAGCGGATTGTTGTGGAGTTATGTGTCGCAAAATTTAAGTTTCGGTTGAAATCCGACAGCGGTACCGGGCAGTTCACATGAACACCTACACACGATGCGCGCGCATCTCGAGCGCAACTCCCCGAACATTTATCGGAACGGGGAACATGTCGAACAGGACTTGTAGAAGAGAATAAAACCCGTGAAGAATTTGCTGTTTTTGAGGACAACGCCATGTAGGCCGTTAATGTCACCCGATGTTCCGCAGGCGGCATGTTCCTCCGAAACGTCGGTAGACTTTCAGCGGACTACACGGCATTACAGCCGTCGGAAGATAGGGCTCCTAATAACCACCGGTGTCAGAACCTCAAATCCTGAAAAAAAAATGAAACCCATTTTGTGTGTCGACTTTTCTCCCCAAGTCTCGCGTGTTGCCATATAATCAAGGCAGTAACAGCGAACGCTTACCCGTTGTGTATGCGGTCGTAGCAGAGCTGAGTTGATATAGTGACTGTCTACGGACTAGACGGCCGAAGGTCGATTCCCGGCAGAGGTAGGAGATTTTTCACTACTACATAGCGCCCAGACCGGCCCTAAGGTCTGTTCAGTTTGTACTGGGTTCTCTTTACCCGAGGGTAACTAGGCCGGGAGCGTGAAACTGAGTAGTAACGTTCATATAGTGCCGAATTCAAGAATGGTGGAACCTAACTTCCATTCCCCCATACGTCTTCCTTGCGTGGTGCCTAATTAATTAAGCATTTACCTTTGTGTGCACTTGGCATCACTGCAGGTTGGCCCGCGTCACACAGGCTCAGATGTTGGGTCTGAGACTTTCACAGCGGTTGGCATGAACAGTACGAGCTTCCCGGATGTGACACCGTGTAGTGTGGTAGACGTTTACTGATGTCTTGGAGTAACATATTGCCTCCATCTTGAAGGGGGGGGGAGAGTAAGCCAAGCCAAGACATTGGCAAGGAACTATGCTTGATGCTTGCCTCTTGCCGCCGTGGCCCATTCGAGATACTGTGCATGGAACATCTCCCGAATACAAGCCTAGAAAATTGCCGCTGTATCGGCATGCTCGCCGATTTTCCTTCTTGCTCCCTGACGCCTGCATTTGGCTCTCCACTGGATGGCGATATCCACAGAGCCGTCGGAGCTGGGCGTGTACAGTTGGACAACTAGATAGGTCATGGACAAGAATTACAAACATGGCGACGGTGCGAATTTCTCAGCTTCTGTCCCACAGAATCTTCTGTACTTACGGCAAGTTCTTCCAAAAACAATTGAAAATATTAACATTGAAATACGTTTAAATTGGCAAGAATGATAAGAAAAATATTGACTGGAGTACGTTTCGTTTTTGTGACCTGCGCACGAGGGCAGCATAATAGTCAGAAGCTGAAGTGGATTTTGCTGTTGGGCTGTGAAGTGCCACGATAACGATGCTGGGAAGGCAGGACGGAGCTGGGTGTTGTTATTTTGGCACGCCAAGAGGGTGCGGTCCACCGTCGTCCATAGTGATGAATCAGTAACTGTGTCGAGGGTCAAATCCAGTTGCCCGCATACTAGCTGCTTCGACTTCTGTCAGGTTGTAACTTCATTTTCCTACTGGTCATTCGGCCTTTAAAACGCAGTGGTGTACCGCTTGCTTGAACATCCTGCCCACACAGTGTATTTACATCTTCCTCATGTTTCTAATAATAATCAGCGACTGTTCCCCGAACATCATTAACCGCTTGGGCTTTGTTATGGAAATGAAGTGTTTCCTGTGAGGTACGAACTGAATTATTATATATTATTTGGATGTGTATTTGTGTGTTCCGTATGGTTCTCACAATAAACAGCGACTGTTCCCCTAAACAGCATTAACCGGTTGGGCTTTGTTGTGGAAATGGAATGTTTCCTGTGAGGTACGACCTGAATTCTTATATATTATTTGGAAGTGTATTTGTGTGTTCCGTATGGTTCTCACAGTAAACAGCGACTGTTCCCCTAAACAGCATTAACCGGTTGGTCTTTGTAGCGGAGACGTGATATATTTCCTGTGAGGTACAAACTGAATTCTTATATATTATTTGAAAGTGTATTTGTGTGTTCCGTATGGTTCTCACAACAGCGACTGTTCCTCTAAACAGCATTAACCGATTGGTCTTTTTAGCGGAGACGTGATATGTTTCCTGTGAGGTACGAACTGAATTCTTATATATTATTTGGAAGTGGATTTGTGTGTTCCGTATGGTTCTCACAATAAACAGCGACTGTTCCCCTAAACAGCATTAACCGCTGTGAGGTACGAACTGAATGAACTTTTAATACTGCACTGTCACAGAGGGCACAGAACAATATCCATGCATCCTTTTTCATGGTCCCGCTTATTTCTCTTCTGATTTATCCCCCCCCCCCTTTTGAATAATGGTTGTTCGTTTTACTAAACGCCTCGCTTTCTGGATGGAGTGGTTCTTGCGACGTTGGGGAGGGGAAGGGGAGCTGTCACTAATATTCAGTGCGACCGTTGCGGTGGAGTGGAGGGTTCTGCACTTTTACAGAGGCGTGGACAATGGGCCCATCCTCAGCCTGGAAACATAATAGAGGGCGTGGGGTACTGCAACATGAAGGACTTTAGGAGTTGCCACTTGAGTCGTGACTGTGCCCACTCAGATATCACGTCTCCCCAACATCTTCACCTGCAGGAACTGCGCCACGTCAAGTTCCCTCTGCTATACTTAGGGTATGGAATGAAGTCCCGTGGATGGTGGGGATAACGGCGTTCTGGCCTTATCCCTCTCTGCCTACTGCTGTATTTCCCTCCAGCTCGTCTGGCCTATGTCAACCAGCCAGAAGCGCTTAATACTAGCGGAGGTTATCGTTACCGGGAATATAGGGATGCAAGTTGGAGGGGAATATGGAAGGAGTCGTTCCATCTGTCCTCTCTCTGTGGCCTTACTGTAGCGGAACATATTAAAATATGGCTGGTTCTTTCACGGGGTTTAGCAGTTTATAACGAGATGGTAAACAACCACAAAAACTGGCTCGTAGAAGTGCATGCCTATGTTAATGGTTCCTCAGTATTTCCGTCCATATTATAAAATCAACCAAGATCTCTTACTCATTTTCAGCAGCGCCATGTCCGCTGATAGAAACATCATAAGGCTCAATAGACATGCCACGACGTAGCGTAGTTGGTTGAGGCACTGTGCTACAACTCGTGAGATCGCGGGTTCGATTCCCGATGTCACCGGCTTTTTCAATTTACCTAGTCCTTCCAGCCGCACTGTGTCCCTAGGGTCGACTCAGCCTTTAACAGAAATGGGTACCATGAATATTCTTGGGAGTAAAGGGCGGCCGGCGCATAAGGCTTAGAACCTCACACCGCCGTCTGTGAGCCGATTGTCTAGAACAGTGTGGTGCGGCCCGCGGCCCTCTTATTCATTTTGTTGGCACTTGCCCTTCTTACTGGATAAAAAATATTAATTAAACATTTGGAAAAGATTGTATACCCTTCTTACTGTTTTAAGTTTAAATAACAGTAACCAGAGTAAATCGTATTTGTAAAATTCAAGGAAATGCCATCAGCAGTGTTGGCAACATCAATTCAGGACAGAGTGACCAATGCTAAACATTATTTTCTTCCCGCTGCCCTGCAGGGCATACAAAAAGAAGATTTAGCGGGACACCGCTGACTTTGGCAACGCTGCCCATCAGATGGCAGCACCTTAAAATCTTCATTTCTCCTATAACGGCCACCTCGATAATAAGCTTCACTCTTCGACCCTTATAATCTGTGGCGTGCGTGCTGCGATTTTCACTTTCATTCAGTATGGCGGAACTAAAGAAACGGCGTGTTGAAGATGAGAAACGACAATTTCAGTCCACATGGCAGGAAAGTTACTTTTTTGTTGAACATAATGGAAAACCACAGTGTGTTTTCTGTTCTCAAGTCTTAAGTGTTTCGAAGGGGTATAATGTGAGTAGACACTACGAGTATACCAGCTTGCATAAATCAAAATACGACCAATACCAGGGAAGTGCCAGGAGTTGTGTGTTTAATGACTTGAAGCTGAAATTAACTAGACAGAAGAATATCTTTCAGCAACCATCAAACACTGCTGGTTTGAAGGCATCTTATGAGGTATGTTTAGAGCTAGCTAAAAGTAAAAAGTGTTTTAGGGATGGTGAGCTCATTAAAAGATGTGCTGTAAAAATGGCATCTTCATTTGGAGATAAAAAGATGGCTAAAAATTTTGAAACAGTGTCCTTGTCTCGTCAGACAGTAAGTAGAATAATTAATGATATGGGTAGTGAAGTTTCAGGCACTCTCAAGGGAATTTTGGAAAAATGTGGATTTTACTCTATAGCTCTAGATGAGAGCACAGATATAGCTGACATCAGCCAGCTCCTTATGTTTGTCAGAACAATAAACGAAGAACGTGAAATTCATGAAGAACTGTTGGAATTAAAATCATTAGAAACCAGCACCAAAGGTATTGACATATTCAGCGCACTGGATAATGTCGTTTCTAAATATGGAGGTTTTAGGAAGTGCTCTGGCATTGCAAAAGATGGAGCTGAAGCAACGGTTGGTCATAGAACTGGGTTAGTAGGACTGTGTAAAGAAAAAGGAATACATTGTTTGTTTTTCCACTGCATTATCCACCAGGAGGCTCTCTGTGGAAAAATTATAAGGCTCAGTGAGACAATGAAAATTGTTGTAAATACTGTAAATTTAATAAGGGGAGGCAATAAAACCCAGAGACAGGGCATTTATTGCATTCCTGGACAATTTGGAAGCTGAGTATGGTGACATTTCATTGTACTGTGAAGTGCGCTGGTTAAGTGCCTGCAACAGTTTTTTTGGGTTGAGGAATGAAATTCTTGCTTTTCTCAGAAATGAAAACATTGGGCATGAGTATCAAGAAAAACTGTAAGAAATCCATTTTTTAAATAATCTTGCTTTCCTGACAGATTTAACATCTCATCTAAATGCCTTAAACCTAAAACTACAAGGCAAAAAACAAAATATCTCCCAGCTTTATGGACATATTGAGGGCTTACGCAAAAGCTTGATGTAATGCAAATTGCATTGAAGGCAAATAATACAACACACTTCCCATCTTGTCAGCAGTTGAAGGAAGAAGAAGAAAATGACACAAAATTTAGTATGTTTCATGAAATAATAATTGATATCAAGAAAGAGTTCCAGGACAGATTCAAGGATTTTGACTCCCTAAAACCAAAACTTGCGCTCTTCAATAACCCCATGGAGATTGAAGTGAGTGAGGTGCCCTGCGACCTTCAAATGGAAATTTGTAACCTTCAGGGAGACCCATTCTACCAGACTAAAAAGTGTGATGTCTCTGAAACTTTCTGGAAACTGATTTCTAAAGAACGTTTCCTCAAACTGCTTAAATTCTCTCTGCAAATGTTATCGCTGTTTGGCAGTACATATGTGTGTGAAAGTGCTTTTTCTGCTCTCAAACAAATTAAATCAGAAACGAGAAATGACATTGAAAGTGCTTCACTGGAATCAAGCCTGTGACTTTGCCTTACTGAACTTACAGTGGACATTGATAAACTTGTATCAGAAAAGCAATGACAGTCATCACATTGATTTCTCGACTGTAAAATAAAGTGATACATTAAACTGATGAGTTATATGTAATTCGTTTTCTTTCTTTAATGTCTGTGGCCCTCACTTTCCTGTACAAAAATTTGATTGGCCCTCGGGTAACTAAAGGTTGGACCACACTGTTCTAGAAAATACGGGAGCCTCGACGTCTCAAAACCATTTGCCTCCAAGGCCTGTTATACGGATATCTTTACATTTTTACCCTAAATAGAAACAAAGTAACCGCATAAGTTGATAGAGATTTAATAATGTTGTATTTTAGCGTCCTGTTGCACTGATTTTCGTCCACGATATGTATGCAGTGTCCGTCTTTTAGTGCACTCAATTTCACTTGTTATTTCACAGCATGTTTCGGCACTTTAAGATTATCATCAGGTGTTCAATTTACGTTAATCTATTTCATTGCTTGCCAATATGTCATTGTAAAATATAAAGAGTATTTAAAATGTTCGTCAATTGTAATAAATATTTATATACTAAAAACTTGTTAAGATTATTTATCTTATCTGTCCCAATTCTAACACCGCCCCAAACATACACGCGACAATAAAACTATACAAACACAACACACCCATTAGACCCATAATCAATTGGAGACATGCACCAGCATACCAAATAGCAATACTAATATCTATGACACTACTAGAATATTTACAATTACCAAACGTATATAATATACATAACTCCAAACAACTAATGAATGATTTAAACACCATCATAATAGATGAAAACATAAGATTATGTTCTTTTGATATAGAAAACATGTATACAAATATACCCAAAAATGATATAATGAATATAACTAAGAATATACTACAGCACAATCATAACACAAAGAGAAATTATGTGCATATTGAACACTATACTGAACCAAAATTATTTTCAATATGAACAGAAATTTTACAAACAGATGGTTTAGCTATGGGAGCTCCAACATCTGCAATTTTGGCAGAAATATATATCCAGAACATGGAACACACACAAATATACGACATATTAATGAAACAGAACATAGTTGGATGTTTCCGATATGTTGACATACTAATATTATATGATATAAGCAACACAAAGATCGATGACATGGTTACAGAATTTAATAAACTGCAACCAACAATAAATTCCACAATTTAGAAAGAGAACCTTAAATCTATAAATTTCCTAGATATAGGAATAAATAGAGTAACAGACAATTTGCAATTTTCAGTACATCGTAAACACACAGCAACGGACATAATAATACCAAGTGACTCATGTCATCCACAAGAACACAAGATATCTGGTATTAAATACCTTATAGATCGAGTAAATAATTACCCCATTACCAAAGTAGCAAAAGATACTGAGATAGCTACTATAAATAACATACTCGTAAACAACAAGTACAACACAGATATAATTACTAAACTAACTACAAATGAAAGGAACCAAAACATTACAAAAAAACAGAACATTACAGAAAATTCAGAAGAACAAAAAAACGAAATGGGCAACATTCTCATACATAGGAAAAGAAACAAGAAAAATCACAAAATTATTTCGTGACACAAAATTAAAAATAGCATTTAGAACTAAGAATAATTTACAACATATCTTAAAATCTAAAACACAAACGAGTAAATATAACAAAAGTGGCATATATAGAATGAAATGCCTAGATTGCTCCATGCAAACGAGTGAATATAACAAAAGTGGCATATATAGAATGAAATGCCTAGATTGCTCCATGGAATATATAGGACAAACGGGGAGAAAATTTAATACCAGATATAAAGAACACATACATGACATAAGACACAATAACAGCAATACAGGATACTCGGAACACATATTGAACACAGGACATGCATATGGTAAAATAGAAAATACTATGGATATCATAGCATCGAATAAGAAAGGACAGTATTTAAACACATTGGAAAACTATCACATATACAGAACAACAAAGAAAAACACGCATATGAACAATATAAATAAGGAAATATATAACCCAATATTTCGTGAATTACACACAATTTACACAGAACAACAAGACACAACCCCACCACCTACCCCCACCACACTCACCCCCACAACCTCATAACTCAATCAATACGAAGACACACACACATCCAACATTACAACACCCGCAACGAAACAGGGAACACAACACGAGACACGATATACACCGAGAGTAAGAGGAACGACTCCCATAGCGGTGGAACTATGCGCGGTGTTAGAATTGGGACAGATAAGATAAATAATCTTAACAAGTTTGTAGTATACAAATATTTATTATAATTGACGAACATTTTTAAATACTTTTTAAATTTTACAATGACATAATGGCAAGCAGTGAAATAGATTAACGTAAATGGAACACCTGATGATGGCACTATAGTGCCGAAACATGCTGTGAAATAACAAGTGAAATTGAGTGCACTGAAAGACGGACACTGCATACATATCGTGGATGATAAGAGATTTGTTGAACTCTTATGTGGGTGTGAGAGAGGGCATCCAGTGCGGGTCCTCACGACAGACGCTGTCTTCTGTGACTTATAAGCAAGCGAGGTGTGAGATCCTCTCACAGCAGCGGCTGTGAAGACTGGGCACACCCTCTTCTACTATGTGACGCCGTGCAGTCTGGTGCTCAGGTACCAGCGATTCGGAAGGATCGAATGCCTCCTTTTTCAGAGTAGAAGAGAGATATGCCGAGGGTTACCCCGAAGCGCTATCAGGGTGTGAAGGTGTTCTGGAGATCCGAGGTTCGAATCTAGGCAAATCGGTTTACTTGTTGCACCCTCCCTCCCATCAGGAAAATGCCGGGATAGTAAGAGCGCAATGACCTCGTCCTTCCGTGTCCTTACCAATTCATTAGCCACTACTCATCGTCTCTAGAATTGTATTCGGGAGGTGCTGGCTTCAAATGTCCGCCGAAACGCCGACATTTCGGAGGTTTGGTTTCCGTTCCCTTCAGCCAAATGTCAGGATACGTGTATTATGCCAATAGGCTACGAGTGCCACCTTACAGACCCCTTGCAATTTATCATGCATGAACCATCGTACCATTGAGCTACTGAGAGCGTCGTTTAATAAGTAACGAAGAAACGAGACTGTGCTGTGTCGAGTGACGGGGGTACAGGATTTTATGTGCTGCTTGCATCACGTAGGAAACTGGCCAATCATATGGCTGGATTCTTGTTACCAAGTGTGACCCTGACCCAGTTGCATGACGTCACTCCACACGTGTTGTCATGTGGTGTAAGTCGAGTGACTTCAGCCGCCTTGGCCTGAGCCAGGTGAACCGATTCCACACCTTCACTCCTGCTTCCTACATCTCCCATCCACTGTCAGGTCTTCTTAAGTGAACTCTCTTCTCTGCTGAGTGTGCTACATGTCCGGCCGATGTCAGTCCTCTTGGTTTGGTACGCCATGGAGCTGCGCTGCTGCATGCCTGTCCATCGTCACGTTTCGGCTTCAGATTTTAGGTTCTTTCGCAAATGTTAAGATTACCGTCTTCTGGGACATGACGCCTTGTCGTTTGGTAGTAGGCCTTAAAGATTTGGGGGAAAACCTGCTGACCCTCAGCCTGTCTTCTTTCATTAGTATGAGAGGCCAAGCAAGCAGGACACATTTCAACGCGGTGTAGTTCGGAGAGAGCGCGACGTTTCGGAGAAGCATAGCTCGGGGAGCGAGGCAGGCGCTCTCCTGTCGGTTCCTTCACTTTTGATTTGTTAGTGTCCACCCTAAATATCTAAACCGGCCGCATCTGCTGGCTGTGCCTGCTATCTGGTGACGAGACAGCAACACATAGATCAACCTCCATACTAGCGCCACTTAAAGCTCCTGTGTCGCCAGTAATCTCAACACCAGAGATGACAGTTTTCATGTTCTGAAACCCTCCACAAGTGTGTTCTGTAGTGCAAGGGCTTCAAGAGGACGGATGTCCGGTGACGTCATGTTTGTCGAGAATGCTAGAAGGGATTCCTGATCCGGAGGCTGTTATGGGTAGCCGGGGGCACTCAGCCTTTCTTCACTGGCCGATAAGTCGGTCACGTGCACAGACTTAAAGATTCGTGCGATTCATTACCGTGTTCACAAGAGACCTCCATAGGTCCTTGTCGTCAATCAAATTAATCCAGTCTAACGTCTTTTACCCTCTTTATGTACGATCTTTTTAATATCATCCTTCCATTTATGCTAAGATCTTCGAATTGAGCTTTTCATTTACAGCTATCCGACCAAAGCCGTATATCTATTGTTTTCAAATGTCATGCGTGTTACATACCCAGCCCATCTAATCCTACTTGATCTGTCACCCTAATAATATCTAGCGACAAGTTCAATTTATGAAGCTGGCCATTATGTACTTTCTCTATGCTCCTGCCACAACCTCCCTCTAAGGCCCAATTACTCACCCTGTTCCCAACCCCGCCGTCTGTGTGTTTTTCGCTAGGTGTCAGAGACACGGTTCTATTTCCGAGCAACCTCCGATTCGCGTTAAACGTGGTGCGTCGTTGAATGTGAATCTAACACAATTTTACATTCTTAAAGCACGATGGTAACGACGCACGCCACCTGCTCTGACGTTAATACGTAAAAACTCTGTTTTCCGTATGGTTCTCACAATAAAGAGCGACTGTTTCCCCAAACAGAATTAACCGGTTGGGCTTTGTAGCGGAGATGTAATTTGTTTCCTGTGGTGTACGAACTGAATTCTTATATATTGTTGGGAAGTGTATTTGTGTGTTCCGTATGGTTCTCACAATAAACAGCGACTGTTTCCCAGATAACATTAACCGGTTGGGCTTTGTAGCGAAGACGTAATATATTTCCTATGGGGTACGAACTCAGTTCTTGTGTATCGTTTGGAAGTGTATTTGTGTGTTCAATTTGGTTCTTACAGTAAGCAGTGACTGTTTCCTTAAGCAGGGTGAACCGCACGTGTTTACTGCTATGCTGTATTGGGTGAAAGACAGCCGTGGAAGAGGCCGGAACAGGCGAACAAATGTTCCAGCTCCCCTCTTAATTGTCTGCTCTTATTGTTGATGATTGTAATTATAATTGATATTGATACTGGGACGTGTGCTGTAGTTACTTGTGGAGTGTGTAACCCAGTGAGACGGTAGATGTTATTTGTAGTTACTAGTTGTATAAGAGTTCAATAAATGTCCAAATCCCGTCTCTAGTCACTTCATCACGTGACAATATTGAATTAAAATGCTGAGGAATTCAATTTTGAACCGGCGATGCTAGTGAATAGGGGCGTGAGCGCTAACCTGGAAGAGAAGAGAGACAAGGTTTCCAAGTTTCCGGGTGCGACTGTGTCAGTGAGGTCACCATTGCCTCAAACGCGAGTGACACGTGGTGATTATTAAGTTGGTTGTTATTTAACGATGCTGCCAGTATCACGATTTTATAACGGCCGTGATACAGTGACGAATGAGCATGAATCAGTTCGCGGAATGAGAATTGGCAGGGGAACCGAAGGTACTTGAACAAAACAGACCCCAATACCGCTTGGTCTGTCATAGATGAATGAATTCATTTATTATAAATTGCATGTGTGCGCACATACACAACAAGAGACGTTTTATGTCTATATACACGTATATACACACGAAGGCAAATGGAAAAGTCTTTACCCTTATTCTTTTCAGCCAAAATATTAGTGTGGTTGGGCAACAGGATTGTACATTCGATGCAACAGGGTACGCTTGGACAGGCCCAGCAATAACTCTCGGCTGCTCCGCGGCACTGCGCCGCTGTCAGTCGGCAAAGATGGCTGGTGTCCTCAACTCGTCCACGTCGTATGAGCAGCGAAGTGTTATTCGTTTTCTATGGAGCAAGGGATGAACGCCCATCGAGATCCATAGGGAAATGCAGCCGACGTATGGGGACATGTCTCGCTTTGAGAAGTGTGCGGTGGTGGTGTCGTGAGTTCGCTAATGGCCGGGAAGACCTTAATGACAATGAGCGGTCGGGGCGGCCTCGCACCTCGCTCACACCGGACAACATTGCCCAAGTGGATGCAGTGGTGAAAGCGGATCAGTGGGTGCACCTGAAGGTCATTTCCAAGGAGCCTGGCATTTCGTATGGCAGTGTTTACGATATCTTTCACGATTCCTTGGGGTATCGCAAGGTTTCATGTCGGTGGGTGCCTGTTCTGTTGCATGATCTGAACATTCCAAGAGAATGACGTCACTGCAACATTTGCAGCGTTACTCCGAGGAGGGTGAAAGGTTCCTGAATATCATTGTCAGCAGTGACGAAACGCGGGTATTGCATTTCACTCCAGAATCCAAGCAGCAACATTCTGGTTCGTCTGTCACGAAGAAATTCCGCAGAATGCCATCCGTCGGGAAGTTGAAGGTCACGGTCTTTTGGGATCGCCGAGGACCACTCCTGCTGGATTTCATGCCACAAGGTGCCACCATCAACGCGGACTGCTATTGTGGCACACTCGCACGTCTACGAGCTGCCATAAAGAAAAAGCGCCGGGGATTCTCGTGGACGATGCGGTTCTCCTCCATGACTCCGGTCCTCATGTGGCAAACAGGACCGCCACCCAACTGCAGTCATTCGGATGAGAGATTATGAAGCATGCACCGTATAGTCCAGACCTCGTCCCCAGTGATTACCACGTTCGGTCCACCGAAGAAGTTCCTAGCAGGCCAGAGGTTCATTTCCGACGACGACGCGAAAACCGCTGTCCGGCGGTGATTCCGCGCTCAACCGGCCGAATTCGATAACAGCGGCATCACCAAACTAGTGGTGCGATGGGACAAATGCCTGAACCGGGGTGGTGACTATATGGAAAAATAGTCAGAGGTACTTAGAACGCTGCCTGTATTTTGATTTCCCTTTATGTATATTGTAGCTGAAAAGAAATACGGGCAAAAAACTTTTCGATTTGCCCTCGTATATATTGTATGACTATGTGTGTACGATATGTTATGTCATTCTCAGGCTGTTGCAGTCTTCACGTAAACACACGGGTGGCACTGTCTCCAGGCTGTAGGTTCATCTCTGTGTCGTAGCCTCGTAACTTGTCCTTGACGTTAATTTATAAAGCTCGAAGTCATATTTATGTACGGTTGATGAAAAGGCGCTGCCAGCCTAATGAATAATGACTTGGTAAGGATGTGGAAGGAAGCCTGCGGCCTGAGACTTGAACCCTGGACCTCCCGACTACGAAGCAAGAGTTGTCAGAAGTTGAACGCAATACTGGACAATGATGTCAGTTGTATGGTCATAATGATGGATCGACTGAGGAGTGTTTGTGAAGGAGCCTCAGTATGAACTGCATATGGCGGTATAGTAGTGCTACATATGGAGGTGTCATGTATAAACATCTTAATAATGAAAGTAATTGTCATATGAAATAATTAGTAAATAAGTTAGAACTTGTAAGAATGTACCAGAATTCTCAACTATGAACCGGATGCATTGGTAAAGGCCCGAGATGAGTGAGGAAAATACCCAAACAGATCATATGTACCAAACAAGCACAGCAGCAATGGAATCTTCCTTCATACAAAGTCCTCCTAATCAGATTGTATAAATACTGTATTTCCAAACAACGAAAATTACTCTTCATACTGAATTGATACGACGTGGAATCAGTGTCGGACGAAACTCTGTCGGCCTTGTGCGAAGGGCCTTAGGCACTCCTGCTGTAACAGTTGATTGCATTTATTAAACTACCTTGTATTAAGTTTTCATTGCAGCAGTTCTCATCTCACCAGCAACGGATTTTCCCATTATCCGCTCGACCAAATCCGTCCAAATCCGTCTACTTATTCCCTTAGTCTACGGATACAACATATGAACTGTCCACTGCCTATCTTATGCCTACTTAAATCGTATCCGTGACTAGAGAAACGTGTTTAAGGCACTAGTGACGAGGGCTGGATTGCGCCGCTTGCACGTTGAACCATCTCCGTGACTGTAAACTTTCAAAATGACTTTGAAATTTGGGGCCTATGCTACAAGCCGATTTCTGACGAGGTCATTGGATTTTCCGGTTGACCTGGTCCTAGCAGCCGCATTCTGGCCCTGGAGTCGACCCAACCTCTAAAAGAAATGAGTACCAGGAATATTCCTGGGGGTAAAGGGCGGCCGGTGCGTAAGGCTGACATCACCAACATCTGTGAGTCGATTGTCTTAGAAAATGTGGGAGCCTCGACGTCTCACAACCCTATAGGCATCCACGGTCTCTTAGCGATATAGACGTGTTTAGCTAAAATAAGGGAAGGCCGTAGCACGGGCACGGGCCGTGGCACCGCGTGGTTTCTTGAAGGACTTGTCCTGTTCGGATGAAACGACGCCATTTTGTTGGCGACGAGAAACGCACATGACACAATTCCAGCTGGGGCAGGGTGCTCCTTTAGAAGTGGGCGCTGAGCGTTAGAATTCGGCTGAAGAGTGAAAGAGAGTAAATGTATTCCCCTCTATCGCAGCTTTCCATTTCACCTCACCATTTGAAGCCTGAAGGGAGAGACAGTAGAGGCGGCCCCGTACGGTCATTTCGTGCTTAATTTGAGGGCAATTTCGGATGGAATGCGAGAGTTGAACGTGCATTCAATATTCCTAGAAAGTGTTGTGCTTTTACACTTCGACATTTGTAGCAGCGTCCACGCAGCATATATACTGTGTACATTAAACAACGCCAGTGTTGTCATGTGTTTGTAATATGTGTTGTGTACTGTACACAACACGCAACGCGTAGGAAACATCTGACCATAAGCCTACACAACCTCAAGTTGACATCTCCCATCATCGGGACGAATTAACAAGAAGGAGCCTAACATTTTACTACAAATGTTTTAAACTTTTAAATATTTTAACATTGACGGTTTAATTTGAGGGCAATTTCGGATGGAATGCGAGAGTTGAACGTGCATTCAATATTCCTAGAAAGTGTTGTGCTTTTACACTTCGACATTTGTAGCAGCGTCCACGCAGCATATATACTGTGTATATACTATATATATACTGTATATACTATATATATACAGTAGACTCTCGATTATCCGCGCGCTGTTTAACCGCTTTGCGGCTCAACCGCGGCAATGTATTTTTAAAGATTTTTTTTTTTCAGTGAGTATCACATTTGTTTAAATGTTTTGTATGACAGTCAATGTTAGTTTACTATAATTTAGAGAGAACTGTACTCGCATTTACGTCATCCATCGATATTCTCCCGTTATTTTTCTTAAAAGCTCGAAATCAGGTTTCGAAAGCTCGAAACCTACCCTTTTTCCAACAAGTAGAGAATGTTAAAGAACCTTGACCANAAAGATTTTGAATGTTAAAGCACGTGGTACGCATAATTACCACCGTGCTTTAAAGGGCCGGTCTGGAGTCAGAGCTGTCATGGTATCGTCTTCAAAGCACTTCTAGAAGAGAATTTGACGTCGAGACGGCGAGACGCACGCACTGATGGCGACCAGAACCATCAGAATGTTGCGTAAAGCTTTCCCACAAAACGTACGCATAGGGTTGACAAGGGTCTCACCAGCAGGGTATCCACAGCATCTGTATCGAGCGTCACCATCGGGTGAGAGTTCGTCTCGGACCGGATACTGGTTATCCTCGGTCCTTACATGCGGATTCCTGGATAATACATTTGATTGGGCCACGACCATTTCGATATCCTTTTCTGATTCATTTTTCATGATCCTGCCATCGGACGCAGTGCAATTCTAGTTGCTTGTAGCACGACTGGATGGATGAATGAATACAACTTGCAGATTGTGCTTGGTTGTAGCTGCAGCAGAGTTCGCCAGTGGTCCTCACCGTTATGTGCAATATGGAGCGAAGGGCGTGACATTACTTGTGAGAGCTAGACTAACTGGGAGCGAACCTCACGTTCCAGAAACATCTTTAGTGTCTGCTTGGCCTGTTCCCAGATGGCGTGGAAGCTCACGCGGGCCCAGCCAGACCGGTTTGTGCAGACTTGCGCGCTACATAACGAGTATTGCAGACGCGTCTGGGTACTGTGTAAAGGTGAAAGTTGTGCGTCTGCTTAATTAAGCACCACGTATACACGAGTGGAGGTTTAGATCCACTAATTCTTAATGTCGGTGTAGATGGAAACGAGTGGTGAACTTCAGTCCCCTGTCGCTAGGCTGCGTCTGCCTCTGCCGTGCCATAGCTCAGGCGGTTAGTCGCCGGCATCCCACCACGGTGACCCGGGTTCGATCCCAGGTCATGTCACGTGGGATTTGTAGTGGACAAAGTGGCACTGCGGCAGGTTTTCTCCAAGTACTTCGGTTCCCCTGCCAATTTTATTCCACCGATTGCTCCATACTCATCTGTCATCCGGGGCTGGTACAGTAGACCAGGTAGTGGCCGACGTACCAAGTGGACTCAATTCTAACCCCATTCCAGTATACTAAAAATGTCTGCCTCGGCCGGGACTCGAACCCTTATTCCTCGACCGTTGAGCCCATAGCCTACTAGTCACTATACTCAATGAGCTATTCCAGCTTCACTGTAAACTTGTTTTACATAATCGAAATTGAGCTTTGTAGTTACTGGCAAAATGGATATAGAGTGTGGACACATTCCGGTTCTGGGCTGTAACGCCGTGTAGTTTGGTAGATATGTGCTGTCTTTACGCTCTGCTCGGGATGTGCTTGGGATGTGTCCCAAATATTGGCAACTACCGAACTACACGGCGTCACATCTCAGAAGTTCAGAATGTTTATGCTACCACATGTGGCATGTGTGTCCTCTGAGTTGTGATGCCGTGTTGTTCGGAGAGAGCTCGACGTTTCGGAGGAAACTCGCCTCCGTCTTCAGAGTCGAACTATGCCAAGCAGCGAACCACCAGAAGCAGGTGGCAGTAGAAATTCATCCTCTGCTGTTTCTGTTAGTCATCTCCGTAAGGTACCCAGACCTCATGCATGAAAACATTCTGTAAGCTTGAGATACGAGTATGTGGTTGTCATTACGCTTTTTCCTGTTACCATAGCAACGAATAGTTGAGCGTTAACATCATGCATTATTTAGTAGGTCACGATGGAGGGAGCAGTCTTTTGTTTAAGTATGTTGGGAAATTCGTGAGCAGCTGAGCGACTGTTGGATTCCCAATGACTGGTCTCCATGGAGATAGTTATTTAGTTAGTCCCGTGTCTATTCTACTATGAGTCCGCGTAGGGGTGATTATTAAGACGAGGTTTGGATTGGATTTATTTGACCTTATTCATTGACACAGTTCGTAACTACAGGCAATACATGTCGCTCTTCTACACACTTTACAGTCCAACTTTACACACGCACTAAGGTTCTCAGTCTTTACTAGTCGTATCCTGGCAACGGACTTATAACAGTCTCGCTGTTACTTCAAATCACCCGTGGAGTCTCCCTTTCACAGCCCAATTCCTTTCTTGCCCTTAATCTGCAGCCGACACTTCCGAAGATCGACTCCACTCGACTTCTCTGCTCCGAAGCTCATATCCCGGCAGGCTGGCACGCCGAAACTTGTCTCTTCACTTCATTGCTACTGCTACTCCACTCGGTAGCCTCTTCTGACGGTGTCTTTTTCAGCCCCTCCGCACGGACAAACAGCCTTTATTGTTAAGGAGGCGTGTTTACTGGTCGGTTACCTAGCAACGTCCTGTTCCGCGCGTGTGCGGGAATGTGTTTAGCGAGTCGTTGCCTAACAATGGGTATACACGTCACAATATAGTTTTATGTAGCTATATGAATTGCGATATACCATATAGAGGAGACAGTTTGCGATTAACTGTTTGTGCGTGTTATTCGTGGGAAACAGCATTAAACGCTGGCCTCGACGTATCATTCGATAACGCGTAGGACTGTCGAGCAATACATAAGAAGCAGGAAGCAGTAACATTATACAGAGTGTATAATATTCTGGGAGGTCATAGTATCGGCCATACTAAGCAAAAACGCATGTATTTACATGTGTCCTATTCCGAACGGTTTCCGGGATAGAGCTACTTCGCTGTACAATTCCAAAATTGTTGGTAAGAAAGGTATATTACTTACTGTTTCTAATACCGGTATTTATTTGTTCAAATGAAAAAGTTGGTACTGTTTATTTAGTATAATACTTTTAAAAAATCTACCGTCAACATCAGTGTACTCAGCAACTCGTGTGAAGACATGAGATGCTGGTCTAAAATAGCTCTGTCCTGGAAACCGTTCGGAACAGGACACATATACATACATTTTCTTTTTCCTTAGAATGACGCAGAGCATGTAGCACGAATTGGGGAGCGGAGGGATGCATATGTGGTATTGATGGGAAAGCCAGAAGGAAAGAGACCACTGGAAAGACCGAGACGTAGGTGGGTGGACAATATTAATATGGATCTTAGCTAGATAGGATGGTATGATATAGATTGGGTTGATCTGGCTCAGGATAGGGAGCAGTTGAGGGCTCTCGTGAACACGGTAATGAACCTTCGGGTTTCATAAAATGCTGTGAAGTTCTTAAATGGCTGCATAATTGGCAGCTCTCAAGAAGGGCTCAGTTCCATGAGAGTGAGTGAGGTACGGACTGAAGTGTTATAAGTTAGACGAACTGTAGTCTCGATAGGGTTTCTGGAGGTGGGCTGCATCTGACAGAGGGCATCAGGGTCTTGTTTTAGCCAAAAATTTCCACGAATACGTCAGTAACTACGGTTTTGTAAATGAACCCATCTGTCATATGCTCATGGATCCCAGTTGCGAAATGACAGCTTGAACACTAATGAACTCACTCAGTGGACCAGAGGAGATCCTTTATGCACACATACTCGAAACGTTCCCCGTGCTTTACAGAACCCGAATGTACGTTAGGCTGTTCACAGATACCCACCACCGGTCTCTGTCCTGAGCCAGATGCCGTCATACCCTTTCTGAGATCTATTCCAATATTATCCCTTTTCTACGTCTAGGTTTCCCAATTGGCCTCATTCGCTCGGGCTTCCAGACAAGCATTTTGAAAGGAATTTCCCATTTCTTCCGTGAGTGCTGCATGCCTCCGGTCATCTCTCCAGCGTCCAAACACTGCACTAAACTTCCTTGACGCCTACTGAAACCATTTTATGTAAATACGATCTGTAACCTGTGTAGGTTACGAAGCGCTTACGTCACGTACAGATTGCAGCGTGGAGCTCACTTCCAACTCAACTCCCGTCTGAAGTGTTGCAGAAACCGTTTTTTCTTACCTCAAAAGGAAACGAAGTTTGTTTTGTTTATCTACGTAATTTGCGAGTACGCCATGAAGATGTATGCGGAGGGGATAGATATTCTTGTCCTCGGCTCTAAATAGATGTGAGTAGTCAGGTTCACGTTCCTGCCGCCTTAATCCATGGGAAACATCCCCCTGTACACACTGTATAGGAGACTGGGCAGGCCCCAGATCTCGTCTCGTGCTTCTGTTAAGTATCGAACTTGGACCACTTGGTCGTCCACCTAGTCACTATACCGACTGAGCCTGGACCTACGGTTGCGGGCACTGTGAGTAGGAGCATGCTGTTGCCCGGGTATTTTGTGTACCCGTCACTGTCAGTACGCGGGTCGACAGTTGCAATCGTTTCAGGCGTTTTGAATCGGTCGTTATGACTCAAACTGAGTGTGTTCTAAGAAAGGTGGGTTACCAGATAAGGGACTCAACTGTCATGGCCGCCATGTGGCGAGGGGACACCCCACCCACTGCCATTTGGTGAACCCCGAACTGAACAACCTGAGCGAGGCTCTACGGTACCTGATCGCCTGAGCTATGACACGGCCCAGGAAGGGAAACTGGGTAATACGGGACCGGTCTACTTTATAGGAGTATGAGATGGGCAACGTATATAGCACGAATACGAGAGATAAGACAAGATCAGAAGTTTTGCTACAGAATCATTGGGGACAGAGGTTAGTTTGAAGATATCAGTGCTAGGCTCTGATTTTGAGAGTTATGAGGAATTCTGTGGCCAGTACGTTCTGAACTGATGCTATACACAGTAGGTAGGTCGGTTTTTAGTCCCTTCCCCCTTTGATGGTCCCTTAATACCCCACCCCTCAAGTGTCACTTCATCACGACAGTGGGAGCGTTGCGTATTAATTACCTCACCCTGTGTATTTACACCTGTCACGCGGTTGTTACTCTGTATTGATCAGGACGAACTGTGCAGTGCAAGAGGTGTTGGCCCCACAATGCATTTCTGCCAGTGAGTGCCTCTCCCCTAACCTCCGTACGTAATGAGGGCCGCACCACAATCACACTGAAATTGGAACCGGTTTGTGCTTCTCTGTGTATCAGTAGACTAACAATTGTCGGGGATTCCCTTCATCAGTGGATGCAGTTGGAAAGTAGCCCTTTCAAGCTCACTGGTAAGCACAATGGTAACTATATGTACCACCTGATTTAGTATTTAAAAAGTCGGCATTCTGCTCAAACAGTATATTTGTGTTCCGTATGGTTCTCACAATAAGCAGCGACTGTTTCTTCAGACAACATTAACCGGTTGGGATCTGTAGCGGTGACGTAATGTGTTTCCTGTGAGGTACGAACTTGATGTTTGAACATTAACAGGTGAAGATCAAACCTCAGAGAGAGTCGTGACACAGTAAAACATGGTCATGGGCCCCGCAGGACTCGCAACCAAGAATAACTGTGCCGACTAAGAGAGTGAGGACATGTCGGTGCGTTGGAGAGTCGTGTTGTAGACACGTTGTGATTCATGCCGTCCACTCCAAACCCCAGTTTCTTCCAGAAGTGCCCCTAGCATACGTCACTTGTGTGACCACAGTTTGCTGCCGGCTCTAGGTCCCTACTGCAGCATTACAGGACTCTCCAGTTTCCTGTATATACACGTATTTCTGGGACACTCCGTAACAACACGCCCTTCTTGCAACGTGTTTTGAGCTCCGGTCTTCATCAGGATACATCACTACCCCTCCAAAAGTGCTGCTACCTGATATGATTACGGGATTGTCGAAACATGTTGCAAGATTAAAATATTGTATTGCCACGTGATTGATTGACTATAGACGGGGTTTGGTTTCGTAATCACATTTATTGAATTCATATACCACTGGTAACTACTGGAGTCTCACTGAGTTACACACTCCTAAGATCGCTGTAACTGCAGCATACATAAAGTCTTCAGTGGCCATTGCTTGGTAGCGGCTTCCAATGGTGGACGTTCCCCCTTCCTCTGGGTTTCCAAACTGTCCCCAGCCACAGCCACCAGCTTTTCACTTCTCACAACTGTGACTAAACAACAACAAATCAAAGTCAAGGCTGTGTTTTGGCCGACGGTCAGTCGGCCATTCTGCCTCGGTGTAAAGCCTCCATCTGGAGCCCAAGACCAGATTTTTATTACCGCCAGACCGTTGCAGGTTTGTTCATGTGGGACGCTCTCTCTGGCGAGAGAACGAGTCTGTCGTTTGCAGTTGCTACTGGCCCTCGCCAGCGTAGTCATTCCCGGATCCGAGTCCCGTGGGACTTAAGATCGTATTTTACTGTCTCAGATGCGAGACTCTCCCAACCTGGAGGTCCAGGTCCCCGTATTTACATCTAGTGACAGGGTGGCCCAGTTATACTTCCGGGCACTGAGCTCCCTTTTCGTCGCCTCCAACGACTCGCAGGGCACGATGCAGGTATTCGAACCTGCCTTCTCGCGGGGAACGCTCTAACAACCCAAAGTCAAAGTTACTTTACGATTGACAGTTTACCGCCAATCAGTTCGTCTTGGCGTTAGGACCCTTGAGACTCACGACCAGAGATTTTTTCAACAACTCTTGCGGTAATAGTCCTATGTAACGTTCTCTCTGACGAGAAGGTGGGTTTGTCTCTTATGAATACGCTTGGCCTTTCGTCAAGTGTATATTTCGCTCATATAACGTTATTGAAAATTCTTCCTTTTGCACTACACACAAGTCCTCTGTCAATACAGGCTTAACAGAGCAGATCATGCCTAACTTATATATCTTATGCTACAACGGCAACTTAGTGATATGAACTGTCGTAAGCTTGACCACCGCCAAGTTTAAGTCAAAGTCAAAGTCAGAGTGTCTTTACGACTGGCGGTTTACCGCCAATCAGTTCGTCTTGGTGTTAGGACCCTTGAGACCCACGATCAGAGATTTAATTTTCCACTGAACTCTTGCGGTAATAGTCCTTGTGTAACATCCTCTCTGAGCGGCCTCCGTAGTCTAGAGGTAACGTTCCCACCTCATGACTCGTAGTACGCGGGTTCAAATACCCGGCGGAGGTCGTCGAATTTTTAAGGGCGGAAAAATTCAGGGAACAAGTCCTCCGGGAGGGACTTTAAGCCGTGGGTCCCGTGTCGTAGCTTTACGGCACGTAAAAGAACCTCATANTCAGCCAGTAGAGCCGGTCTCGCTGGCTGGGCGGGACTGATGGTAAGCACCAGTACCGGTAGGATATAGAGGCTGGTAGAAATCATAGAGGGAAGCACAGTGGACCAATACAGGTCTCAGTGCATGGGGAAACCCACCCTCTCCAATAACTAACTAACTAACATCCTCTCTGACGAGAAGGTGGGTTTGTCTCTTATGAATACGCTTGACCTTTCGTCAAGTGTATATTTCGCGCATATAACACGTTATCGAAAACTCTTCCTTTTGCACTACAAATATGTCCTCTGTCAGTACAGGCTTAACAGAGCAGATCATGCCTAAGTTATATATCTTATGCTACAGTGGCAGCTTAGCCATTTGAACGGTCGTAAACTTGACCACCGCCAAGTTATGTAGTGCCTGCAGGGATCGCACAGAAAACGTCTGTTCCATTATTGCGTGTTGTCGCGTTGCCGGAGAACCGTGTCCACAGTTCTGTTCCCAGGCAACGGCTGCTTACTGTCGCCTGTTCACACAGCTGTAACTTAGCAGTGGGGTCTACATAGCACAGTATGTAACTAACTACAGTTACGTACAGTTGCTGGGTTGGTATGAATGTTTCGGCCCATGCAGCTTGGTTGGGAGCTGAACGTAAGAACAGCCAAATTATATCAGCATCGACCCCTACAAAAGTCACTTTTCTTCCCGTTTCTCTATTTATACGCTAGTTCTGAAGAGACACACATGTGAATCAAATGTGTACACAAACTTGGGTTTAAAGTCAGACACTGAATCCGTGTAGTCGGTGTACAAGTTCGTAACGTGTGTTCGCCAATCTGCCCTTGAAGCTGTTCCCGTGCGAACAGGTAGCCTGTGGCAAGTGAGCTGACGTCTCTTTATGGCGGTTGTCATGTGACTCCTGCCAGAAGGCCCACAGCTCACCTGAAAGCGTGTCATGTCTTGGAGGGACTTGCCTGGTGCAATTATTGTAGTGAATGTTGTGTCGCTTATTTATAAAGCAACAGCCCCGTATGCTTTACACGTGCTGTTCCGCTTTCAGAAAATACTCAGTAATTATAGTACAGTGTGTCCATAAAGTTCCTATCTGTTATGTTGTGCAAATCCAAAATTCATTTGTCTGAAAATCCAGGGTTGTGAAATATCCTCTCAAACCTGTCTGTAATTCGGATGGAAAATATTGAGGCCCACATTCTTGTACAGTCATTATCAGTTGTAAGTAAAGGCAAAGTTGACTCTATGCCTAACTAATTAAGCACTACGCCATGAAGACGTATGGGGGAGTGGATATATCAGTTCATTTTTTCTTAACCTCGGGAATAGGTGGAGGTGAGTGTTCAGCTTCACGCCCCAGCCGCTTTACCTTCGGGGTAAGAGCCCCCGGTACCCATTTTAAAGGAAGCTGGGTGGGCCTCAGAACCGGTCTGAACCACGTGGAGAAGGGAAAATTCTTGACCCTACAGGGTCTCGAACTCCTACCGCTTATGTCGTACAGCCCGTAGCCAGTCGAAAATGCTGTGTTAGTAAATAGATAAATAACTTGACGGGCCCCCTGTGTGTCGTTTGCTGTCAGTGCCGTCTTGACATGGCTGCCGGAAGTGCTTCGTACGTCTCCAGCGAGAGAGCAGCAGCAGGCTGTAGCTTTGCGCAGTCGCGGGAGCCGGTGCCAACGCGGCTTGTATATGTTGGGCCTGACGTTAGTGTTAGTGTAATGGGAGCTTGTGAGTGTTGGTTGCGCAGGTGGCCGGAGAGACAAGATGCTGTCAGGCAAGTTGGCTCAAGCGGTGGGTTCGAGACTATGTAACGACGCTTTTAGACCATAGAGGGTCAGTTCTGCGATTTTCATATCCTTCTGCGCCTCTAGGCGAATGCAAATAAGCAGTTGGACGCACTGGCTTTAGAGGGCGCTACGTCTTAAGGTCCTCGCCCACTAGCACAGTGTCGTATGCGCGCAGTGCAGAGCGCAAGCTGCAGACGCATTGCTCTCCGTGTATTTAAATTGGAGTGCGCCCACTGCAGTAGGGTCGTGCCAGTATAGTACAGTATGGTATAGTGTAGTATCGTCTCCGTTGCTCGAAGAGGCAAACATTCTGCACGGCAGTGTCATGGCGGCACGCCGCATCCCCCTTCCACCTACCAAAACGCTTTGTCATTCCTGGGTTGAGTGTCAATGAGGCAAGACATGGCGTTCGAGGAAAGATTAATCTCCACTGTACAAGAGTACAATATCCTCTACGACTGCAGTCATGCCTATGACAGCATGAGAAGAAAAAACGCTTGGACGGAGATTGGCGAAACGCTGAACGAATCAGGTTGACTAATAATTAGTATGCAATACATGAATGAAAACAAATTGCATATATAATGTTTTAACCCACGGTCTACAGTAGGCTTCCCATGCACGTGAGCCCCGGTAGCATAGTAGGTATAGCGACTGCCTACGGGATGGACGACCGAGGGATCAGAGTTCGAGTCCCGGTAGGGTCAAGAAAATGTGGATCTATACATCCACTCCCCCATAAGCCTTTAATGGCGTCGTGCTTTCATTCGTTGAGCACAGGGACAACTGTACCTGTACCTTCCGTGTACAAACAGTATAGTTAGGTACTACTTTGCTNAATATCGTGCACCCATATTCGCTTTGGCTGATCCTCTTGTAGCATCATAACTACACAAATCGTTTCTTCTTCTGAAGACGAGTCGGTCATTGCAATATTCTGTACAACATGGAGCGCAAGACTGCACGAAAGCGGACTTGGTTGAACTTGGAGGGGTAAACGTAGTGGGTAACAACTTTGGTGGGGGGAATGCTTTCGGTCCCGTCTCTGACGCTGCACGCCTGCAGTGGGCGCACTCGCAGACATACTACAACGGCACTGCACTGTTCTGCTAACCATACTGCTCTAGTGGGCGAGGAGCTTTAGACGTTTAAGGAAATGTGCTTACATCAGGTCGTTAGGTTAGCTCACCAAGCGGCAAGGCGCTGAACTATAGAGCAGTTGGAAATAATACTGCTCGAAATTACACGCGCCAGAAGATGACATGGCTACGTACACTAGTCACTAGAGGGGTTAGGTTTTGAAGTATGATTCTTAATTTTTTTACGCTGGATGATAATTTCGAAGCCGCAAGCTGGAAACAGGTGCTGCTCCCCAGTCGTTGAATTATAAGTGTTGACCCTTTAAAGACCGATCGGTAGGTTGGTCAGTCGGATAAATTGGTGCTGGCCCTCGCCAGTATAGTCATTCTTCGTTCCAAGTGCCTCAGGAATCATGACCGTGTTTTATTGGGTCAAGACGCAACTCGAGCGGGCATATACAAATTCATCCGTACCTCGCAGGAAACACATTACGTCTCCGCTACAAAGCCCAACCGGTTAATGCTGTTTAGGGAAACAGTCGCTCTTTATTGTGAGAACCATACGGAACACAGAAATACACTTTGTGGGCAGAATACAGGCTTTTACCGTGTTAAAGCAAATGGTACGTATAGTAACCACCGGGATTTAAAACGTTAAACTCGTTGGCCTTTAACGATATACAGGCTGGCTCACGAAATGATCCAGTATTTGATTTATTATTAAATATTCAACCTTGCAATGAACGATGTTTTGTAACATGGCAACACAGTATATCTTGGAGATTAGTTCTTACTCTTCCCGAGCGTGCTAGTGTCGCGTTGTTCCTGCGCATGCGCCAGTTTACACAAGATGGCTGACAAAGGAATATTGTAGAACAAGGCATAAAATAGTGTTGTTCTTCACTGAAACAAGAAGTGCTGTGATCACACAAAGGCGGTTTCGTGCCCATTTTCAAACACCATGGACGCCTTCATTGAAAACAATTCGTAACATTTATAACCAGTTTAATAATGATGATTCAGTGTTGGAGAGGGAAATTCGCCGGCCTTCATCTGTGCGTTCTCCTGAGACCACTGGCGTTATCAGAGTGGCGCTGGAAGGAAGCCCCAGTAAATCAACAAGAAAGGCTGATTTAAACCTGTGTGACTACCTTCTTAGGGTATTCCTTAAGGAAAAGATAAAAAAAAAAAAGAAGCCGCAAACAGTAATGGACCTGAGAGCTGTAATTATTCAGGCCTGCCACGAGATAACTGAGGATATGTGCCGTCGTGTACTCAACACTATTACACTTCGTGTCAAGGAGTTGCCAGAGGATAAATCTCTACGCAATGGTATTTCTTTCTGTATGTTACTTTCTAGTATTGTACGAGTAATTGAAATAAAGGTTTTATTAAATATGTTTATGTGCTAGTAAGAACTCTTCGGGAAGTGCCGTGACAGCTGCAGTTGGTAGCTCTGGACGGCGGCAGGACACTGTACAAGGCCTCGAAGGAATACAAGGCAAATTCTGAAAAAGGGGAATGCCTCCGAAGACAAGACTACATTTGCTAGCGACACAACTGAGATTTAGTCCGTTGATGTCGGACTGAGGACAGCGGACGTCGCAAGGCGGGCGCCATGCGTCTCCTGCAGTAGCTACTGACTGTAGAGCGTGGGAGTTCGTAAACCGACATGTTGGATCCTCCCTCATCTGCGAATAACCGAAAATTGCTTCTGAATATTAATTCTTTCATAAATCAACCGATCACGGAATTACCCGAGTGACATTGCGAAATCACTTGCAGTGTGCAGCAATGTCATATCCCATGTACACATTATCCCTATTAACTAAATGTTTGTGCTAATGGACGATCACAGTGGCCTCTCGGTCTAAGACGCGAAATGTCTTCGCTCGCTCAACACTGTCATCGTGGGTTCAAATCCCACTTGATGTATCTGTATCTGTCTGCATTTCTTCTGTGTTTATGTTGTTCTGTGAAAGTAGAGGCCTTGCGACAGGCTGATCTCCCGTCCAAGTGTTCCTACCGACTGTCTGTAAGAATCATAGTTTCAGAACTAGTTCTGAATGACACTGTATAGTCTGGTAGGTAGGTGCCGACGTTTCGGATAAACCTGTCTTCGATATTAGGTACACTATATGATCTGGTATATATTTGTAGACGTTTCGGATGGATCTGCCTCCTTCAATTTTCTGGGCAGTATGTAGTTTGATGGATATTTACGGACGTTTCGGAAGAACATACTGCTTGCCTCATCTTATACTTCTATACTTATTTCTGTGCTGGTTCCTGTTCTTGCAATAAAGCATTGTTTTTTTAAAGGCGCTTTCAGTACCGAGATTTTCATTATTATTATTTAAACTGCAAATTAGTTTTTACCTGGTAGCAGTGGTAGTACAGTAAGACACAGCACACAGATAACACACATCACACAAAATAACAAACCACACTAAAACAGAACATAGCACACAAAACTACACAAACAATAAAGGACACGGTGCATACAAAGAATACAATATAATTATAACTACAACAAATACAATTACAACTACAATTATATAAATTAATATTAATAAGTAAGTATACTATACACTAAACAGTAATAGCAATGAAATACGTTTACATAGGTTGTTGGTACTGTAGTACGTTAGACAATCGAAGAGGTGATTTGATATGAACAGCAGTTTATTTTGGGAACTCCCCAGTCAGCTGGCGCCCTGCTTTTGCTGTGCAATTGGGTCACGGTGTCAGTTAAGTCTGTCTATAGCTTTTTGTGGAGAACGACAATGGAATAATGGTTATACACGCTTCCCACACAGACGTGTCTGTGTGACAGGTCACGACTCGGGAGCCAAAACCGCGTCTGTGAACCTGAGAGAGGTGAGGCATCCATGTTTTTGGCAAATCCGACCGCATCCCCCCCCCCCTTAATTGTTAGGGACTACATACTCCATTATTACCGATGTGTGTCCCAGGGTCAGTAGTCCATGTGTTAGCTCTTCCTGGGCCACTATCCAGTTGTCCCGAGCGAGACACGAACTGGTCTGCAGTAATGTGAACCTAGATAAAGGTAAAACTAGTTACGTCTGTTCCTGAAGACGAACCGGGGGGGGGGTTGTAGGTTTACCCCCAGGCATTTTCAACCTCGGCGTTAGATGCAGGTGAATGCTTAGATTCGCACCCCAGCCTCTTTACTCGTAGGGAAGAGCCCATGGTATCCACCTGCCATGCTTACTGGGCCCCAGAGCCGGTCTGGACGCTCTGCAGAAGAGCAAAACAATCTCTTGTTCCTGCCGACGATCGATCCCTAATTTCTCCGTCGTTCATCCAGTAACCTGTTCACTTACTGAGCTATCCCGGCCATATATGAGCGCACATTTTGTGTGAAACAGTCATCACAACAAGCGGGATTTGTTAAGCAGGCGTATAATGCCACCATGCTGTCTGTCTCTGTGTGGCGCGCGCACGCGACACTACACATGCAATGCTGTTTGAAACATGGCGACACGAGTAGACAGTTCATACGTAAATAAGACTTACGGCAGGGCCGAGCAGCTCATTTGAAGCGATAATAATGGTTGGTGCTAATTCTCCTCTTCGAGCCTTACACCGTGCGGATGTGGTCAGTGTTGATACTTACTGCCTCTGTCTTCAGGGCGAAGGCCCTCACAGCCCAAAATCAATAACAGCATTAACCCATTAAAGACTGAGTCAGAGTCAGAGTTATTTTACGACCAAATTCCCATAGTCCCAGAAAGCTTCTAACTTCATGTTTATCCTTCGGGGTCGGCCATTCTCGCACCGCTTTCAACTTCTCTGGGTCGGTGGATACCCCTTCTGGTGATACAATATGCCCGAGGTATCGGACCTCTTCCTGCAGGAGTTTACACTTTTCCGGGTTAAGTTTCAGACGGGCTTCCCGGAACCTCTCGAACACTTTCCGTAGATTGAGCATGTGCTCTTGGAATGTGCGGCCTATTACGATCACGTCATCCAAATACACAAGGCATGAATCGTACGTGAGCCCTCGTAGGACTGTCTCCATTAGCCGTTCGAAGGTTGCCGGGGCATTGCAGAGGCCAAAGGGCAT
>NW_019725852.1:345614-362661 GCF_002891405.2 Cryptotermes secundus
TCTTAGTTGTCGCACACTCGCAGGCTGCTATGTTTCAACTGATGATCACACTGCTGTGGGTCCGCTTATATAGCCTTGCGCTGTTGCTAGTGTGACGTGGCGGATAGCATAGGACGCTGTTGCTAGCGTGACGTCACCGCTGTTGATTAGCATTGCGTAGTTGCCAGGTTACGGGGCTCGGTTATCTTCGGCTCCGCTCGGCTCTCTTCGGCTCCGCTCGTGACGTCACCGCGCGTTGCGCATTGCGGGGTGATTACTCGCCTATTACGGGAGCGTTACGTTACCGCTGAGGGGTGGGAGGGGAGCGCTGACTCACCCACCGCGTCACTGCTGGTGTGGGGGGGGGGCTCGGCTTTTCGCACATGTCACAATATTATAAAAGAATTCAGCTCGTACCTCACAGGAAACACATTACGTCTCCGCTACAAAGCCCATCCGGTTAATGCTGTTTAGGGAAACAGTCGCTGTTTACTGTGAGAACCATAATGAACACACAAATTTGGTGTTAAGAAACTATATCTGCAATTTTAAAGGTTGCCAGGCAGTGCCCGCGTGTCCATCTGATATAGGTAGAGCATATAATCGGATTTTTTAAAAATAATTTTTATGACGCTGGAAGGGGGTGCATTATAGTAAAACTTTCTGCTAACTTTGGGAGTGCTATATTAGGGCGAAATTCTGATGTTACCAATGAGAGGGCTGCATGTGAGGCATGCAGTGTAACGTGGAATTTGGGTACCACCTCAGCATTTGCTCTAGGACCGAGGAGAACCTTGGTCGAGTTGGCCGGTCGCAGGACCATCCGGATGCAAACTGACTTCTAGCCAGCAGTCTGGCATGAAATACGCGTACCCTAACATTAGACCCTATTTGGCTGTTGCTTTGTTTTAAAATTGACGTATGCGTTTCTATATTTTTTGACATACTTTGGATGAGCAGCAAACATTTGTGTATCACATTTGCAGAGGGTTGTAACTGTTTAAGTACTGATAAATTTAAATCTGTATTGTGGAGGGGGAAGATTTGTTTAACACCCATCCAATGACAGGATTTTATGATTACAATTCTGATATAATCTCATCATCTTTCCTTGTCCAGTATAGATGATGGTTGGTCGATGTGGCTGTGGGCGTACTAGGCGTTTGGGGAGTGTCAATCATCCGGTTACCTGTAAAGAGATCTTACAGCTGATTATCGTGCAAACAGGGATAAGGGACGCAGATGAATCACCGGTGGGATCGTAGTGTCCTAGTGCCCGAATCTGTTTTCGCTGGTTACCAACTACTGGTACAATGTCCCCGCTAACCTCTTGAAATGACTTTTTATTGATGACATTCCCGTCTGTTCGTGTAAGGTTGCAATTGGTGTTATCCTGGGTAATTTTGTTATTATCCCGAGGACTTTATTTTGAAATTTCTGAATTTATTTATGTGAGTGTTGGCAGCCTAGCCCCATGCGGGGGAGGCATATGACAATACGGAACGGAGTGATCTATATATTACCAACGCTAAATTAATGTCAGTGGTGGAGGATTTGTTTAATATAGGGTACAGTTGCCTCAGTCTGTAATTAGCTTTGCGCAAAATGCAGGATATGTGGGTACGGTAGGTTAAGTTTGAGTCAAGTGTAACACAAGATACTTTGTTTCCTTAGTCCAATATATGGTCTCGTTAAAATCTTTACTTGATGCGTACTGCAGCGATAATGTCGCAGTCGTTTACAAAAGAGTGTAATTGTGCACTTTTTTATATTAATCTGTATTCTCCATTTCCGGAACCACATTTCTAAAAGGCATATGGCGGAGTTTAACTTCCTGACTTCTATATCTGTGCTGCCTGACCGAACACCAATATTCCTGTCATCAGCATAGACCGATATGGCTATGTTGGACTCAATTTCAATTGAAGGAATGTCATTAATATAAATATTGAAGAGTGTGGGTCCATGTAAACTACCCTGAGGCACTCAGGCCTGAATGGGGCCTAGGTTTGAATAAGAGTTACAGTGCATTACAAAATTAATCGATTCTGGAGGTAGTTATGTACAAGTATTACATGAATGAAGTGAGGTGGAATTTTGGCCGCGATGAGTTTAGCAATCAACCCGGTGGTCCAGACCTTATCGAATACTCCTTCAATATTTAGTAATAAAGTTACTGTAGCTTTGTTTTGTTGAAACCGTGTGTAATGCGCTCCGTGTTCTTTGACGCATGTGTTGTGGAGTGACCTCTTTTAAAACCATATTGGTCGTTTCTGATAGCTTTCAGCATCCTATTCGAAGTTTAGTCTTTTTAGAATGATTTTGTCAAAAAGTTTACCTAAAAAATTTAGAAGGCTTATTGGCGTATAATTTAGTGGGGACGTGTGGTCTTTGCCTGGTTTCGGAAGCATAATAATTTTTGCCTCTTTCCATTGTGTAGGAAAATAATTTAGGGCAAGTGATCTATTAAACAGTTTTGCAATAAATTTGAAAACAAACCGCGGCAGATGCTGAAGTATTATATTCTGTATCCCGTCAGGCCCTGCTGCTTTGCGTGATTTGAGGTGGCGGACAATCCAAGCGATTTCTGAATGATTTGTGGCCCTCATCCGGTCTGTGAGTGGCTGTGCAAGGAAGTCATTCACTACCTGTTCAGTGCTAACTGTAAAAGTACGATCAGCATCCAAATTGGTAGTGAAAATTTGTTCCAAGCTATCGGCAAATGCGTTTACTTTTTCCTGGATTTCGGTCACAGTTTTCCCATTAACGGTAAGGGGTTGGATGTTAGAATTTGTGTTTGTTAAACTTTTAGGTATCCTCCAGGTGTGTCTCATATTATTGGTGTCCGGCCCTTGTAAAGTTTTCTGCCAGGTGTTCGATAACTGTTCCTTGATTGCCGAATCTACTTGCTCTTTTAAGGAATTAATGAGAGGGCCATTGCGTCCGAAGCCTGTTCATTTTGTGAATGAGCACACAAGTGGAGACTGCAATCTGCATTGATTTGAACGTTATCATTTTCAACGGTACAGCCTAGAGAGTGGCTCTTGTAAGGTGCTTAACCGCTACATCAATCTCGCTTTTTGAGCAGGTATTCAGATTGTTTGCTAAGTAATTTTGAAAAAGTTCCCAGTTAGCTTCCCGGTAGATAAAATTTGGTTTCATTTTGTGCGGTTCCAATGGCCCACGTATGGTGAACAAGACGGCTGTGACGGGATGTGGAGAGGCTACCTAGGATGCGCACTGAGTGACTTGACAGTATGTTACTGAGGATGGCAAAGTCAAGGATTTCCGCCCCTGCAGGGTTTCTCTCTGGAAATCGCGTAGGCTGCGACGGAGCGGAAATTATATAATTATTTTTGTAAAATGATTTAAAATGGACTATCATTACACTTCCAAATAATATATAACAATTCAGTTCTTACCTCACAGGGAACACATTAAGTGTTGGGCTACAAAGCCCAACCGGTTAATGCTGTTTAGGGAACCAGTTGCTGTTTATTGTGAGAATCATACGGAACACACAAATGCACTGTGTGGGCGGAATGCATAGTTCAGAGTGTTAAAATAAGTCATACGTAGAGTAACCAGTGGGCTTTAAAAGGGTTAATAAATTGAAAATGTAGGGTCATTTGCTAGAGGAAATGATGCAAGTAACGATAGACGCCGTGGGTTTTCGCCTACTGTGTAATATCTTCCGAAGTCTGCGATGCCAGTTTGTTTCAAAGAAAAGATTTTCGTGCTGCTGAATGCATTCCCTGGCGGAGAAAGAAGAATACGGGCCATGTTCATGCTTTGTCACGCACAGAAACTGAGTACAGCGTTGTTGGCGTGGGAGCAATGGTGAGGGGGAAAACAAAAGGCTCGTGAGAGTGGCGTACTTCAGAGAGCTGGACCGAGCAAGTGTGGCAGGAGTTGTCAGTACAGCCGCCGTGAGGTGGGAGCATTGGGTTCAACATGAATAGCTTTCCAAGCCAAAAGATGTGAATATTATTATTATTTAGTTAATTCTCTTACTTTGGTATCTTGCGTCACATGATGTTACGTCACGCCACATCTCACATAGGCCTAAATGTTTTGTTTCGCTTCGTTTATTTGTTTGTCGTTTCTGTGTCGTTTTCCCAGGATTCCTTTTTATCTACGCATGCTTCTTCTTTTTGGGTACTCTGTGTCGTATCTCCTCATTCCCTCACTTTACACAGAAACATCGCTTCCATCTTCAAGGTCCAAGCACGAAACCAGAATGAAACAGGCAGGAAGCTGATTTCTTGCTTGAAGATGGAGGCGACGTGTTCCTCCGAAACATCGGTTGACTATTAACCGGATTGCATGGAAACAGTCGCTGTTTACTGTGAGAACCACACGGAATACACAAATACACTTCCAAATAATATGTAAGAATTCAGTCCGTACCTCACATGAAACCCATTGCGTCTTCGCTACAAAGCGTAACCGGTTAATGCTGTTTAAGGAAACAGTCGCTGTTTATTGTGAGAACCATACGGAACACACAGATACACTTCCAAATAACGTGTAAGAATTCAGTTCGTACCTCACAGGAAGCACATTACGTCTCTGCTGCAAAGCACAACCGGTTAATGCTGTTTAAGGAAACAGTCGCTGTTTATTGTGAAAACCATACGGAACACACATACACTTCCAAATAATGTGTAAGAATTCAGTCTGTACCTCACAGGAAACACATTGCGTCTCCGCTGCAAAGCACAGCCGGTTAATACTGTTTGGGGAAACAGTCGGTGTTCGTTGTGAGAACCATACTGAATACATAACTACACTTCCACATAATATATATATATATATTATTATTATGCTTCTTTACATTCTACAGCATTAGAGAGTATTAAGTAAATTTGCTGTAGGTGGTTAGCTTGCAAGGGAAACATCCAGTGATGTTTCTCCTACATGTAGTCTATTTCATTGATTGATGATGTCTTGGGGCCATGTTCTGTTCAGTCTTTTTGTCACTGGACCGTTGGTGAATAGCTCATCTATTAATTCGTTGTAATGGTTTACAGTTTGGTTTTTGTACCTTTCAGCCATTCTTAGTATTTAATTTTTGACGAAGGGTATCTTCAGGTCGTTATGTAGTGTAAGGTTGCTCACATACCATGGCGCGTCTGCGTTTGCCCTTAGTGTTTTTGATTGGAATATCTGGATGAGATTGATTGTCGACGGCTTTGCACATCCCCAGAGTTGAAGACCATAGGACCAAATAGTTTTCAATATAGCTTTGTATAGTAGTATTTTGTTAGTCATGGAGAGCTTTGATTTTCTGTTGAGAAGCCAGTAGATTTGACGATATTTCATGTCAAGTTGTTTTCGTTTAGTTTGGATGTGTTTTCTCCAAGTGAGCCTTTGATCGAGGCGGAGGCCGAGATACGTTGTTTCTGTGGCTGTAGGTATTTGTACTTGTTCATTGTTACTTGTGGGCACATTTCGTGTCTCGTGGTGAATGTTATCTGGACAGACTTCGTTTGGTTAACCGTTGTTCGCCAAGTAGTGTACAGTTCGCTGAGTAAATTAAGGAGATTTTGCAGGTTTTGAGACTCTGTTAGCGGGTTTTCACTGATAGCAACGAGAGCCATGTCATCAGCGAAAGATGCTATCTTGGTGTTTTCGGTTTCAGGTATATCACCTATGTAGATCGTAAATAGCAGTGGCCCCAGGACACTGCCTTGTGGGACTCCGGATATAATGGGATATAGACTAGATTGTTGGTCTGAGTGCTTGACGGAGAAGTTTCTGTTGGAGAGGATGATTTTCGAAGGAGATAACAATTTTGAGACAGTGAGTTTTTTAGTTTGAAGAGTAAGCCTTGGTGCCATATTTTGTCAAAGGCTTGGGATATATCAAGGAATGCAGCGTTACAAAATTTCTTTTCCTCGAGACTCCTGGAGATTTCATTTACAATTATGTGGGTTGTAGAGTGCCGTTCACGAAATCTGAACTGATGATTGGGAAGTACTGTTAGTAGCTCATGATCTGCGTATATCCTTTGAAGCAAAGGTCTCTCCAACACTTTACTGGGTGACAGGTAGCAGACTGATGGGTCTATAAGACGATAGTTCTTGTGGGGGCTTTCCAGGTTTGTGTATCATTATTATTACGGCGTATTTCCAAGTTGTATGAAAGTAGGAGACCCTTAATATGGCATTGAATATGGTACATAGTAGAACGATAGCTTTTTTCGGAAGTGCTTTTAATATCGGTCCAGTTATAAAGTCATATCCTGGAACCTTGCGTTGGTTAAGTCGATTTATTTCTTCCTTCACTTCCTTAGGAGAGAAAGCTTTCATGGGCAGAGACATTTGGCAAGGGGTATTGAGGGAGTCTTCCATTTCTTCATCTTCGTCATCTGGTTCCGTTTTGAAGACCTCAGTTAAGTGTGAAGCAAACATGTCTGCTTTTTCTTTGTCTGAGCGAGCCCAATGCCCGTTAGGTTTCCGAATTGGAGGAACATGCGCTTGTGGTCTTTTTAGTTTTTGTGTCGCTTTCCACAGTGCGTGATCGTTCGCTGAAAGATTGGTGATATAATGTTCGAATGTGTTGTTTTGAGCATTCCTAAGAGCCTTTTTTAGTTCTCTGCTTAGTCTATTGTAGATATGCTGATCCACAACGTTTCGTGACCTTTGCCAAATTCGTCTAGCTCGACGTTTTTCGGCAACTAGCTGACGAATGTACAGAGGTATGTCCGTGGTGTTTGTTTCAGTCTGTCTGCTTTGCGGGGTTGATTTACAGGCAGCATCCTGCACCAATCTGGTGAAGTGCTGCACTGCTTCATCAATGTCTTCTGGAGATTTCAGTCGCAGTTTGGGTTGATTTCCAGGCAGCATCCTGCACCAGTCTTGTGAAGCGCTGCACTGCTTCATCAATGTCTTCTGGAGATTTCAGTCGCAGTTTGGGTTGATTTCCAGGCAGCATCCTGCACCAAATTTCCAGGCAGCATCCTGCATCAATCTGGTGAAGTACTGCACTGCTTTATCAATGTCTTCTGGAGATTTCAGTCTGATTTCCAGGCAGCATCCTACACCAGTCTGGTGAAGTACTGCACTGCTTCATCAGTGTCTTCTGGAGATTTCAGTCGCAGTTTGGGTTGATTTCCAGGCAGCATCCTGCACCAATCTGGTGAAGCGCTGCACTGCTTCATCAATGTCTTATGGAGATTTCAGTCGCAGTTTGGGGTTTACATTACTTTCCAAGCGTCGCTGTAAGGAAGTTCAGTCTGTATTTCTTGTAGTTAGTTTAGGAGGAAGTGATTTTTTGATAACTATAGTGCTCAAACTGATTATAACTGGGGTGTGATCAGATGTGAGGTCGGCGTTTGATTCTATTGTGCAGTTGTTTTTGTTAGTCCATTTGTTACAAAAAAGTGTAATAAATCAGGAATTTTCTTGGGGTCACTTGGCTAGTAAATAGGTTCTCCGTTAGTTAAGAAGTTACAGTTATTATTAGTCATTGCTCGTAGAAGATTTCGGCCTTTTGTAGTGATAATTCTCGAGCCCCAGCTTGTGTCTTTAGCATTCCAGTCGCCCCTTGCTATAAATCGGGTACCAAGAGGTAGTAAGAAATCCTTGTATTCGTGTGTAGATATACTCTGCCGTGGGGGACTGTATATAGCAGTGATTGTGAACTGCCATGTAGGGGCCTTCCTTTTGACGGTGGTTGCTTGAATTTTGTCTGTTTGAAATTTAGGTAATTCGTTGTGAGGGATAGATTTACGGATGATTATTATCGAGCCTCCATGGGCGGTACCATACGGGTGGGGTGTACTGTAGGTGATGTACTGCGGTATGTTGAATGTTGTCAGTTCGGTGAAATTGGACTCAGAGATAAGTACGACATCAATCTTTTTTAAGTTTAAAAATGTTATTACCTCCTGCTTATGATTAAGCAGTCCGTTGGCGTTCCACATGGCTATTCTGAGTATGTTCACAGATTTAACTTTCCTATGACAGTGGTTAATAAGTTTAGAATCATGCTGTTCTGGCTTATTAATTGTGCAAACATGCTTTTAAATTCGTTTAAGAAAGTTGTGATTTGATTTTCCATATTTGTTCATGTCTCGGTTTGGTTGATTTTTACTGCTTGTATGTTTGTTGATGATACTGAGGAGTGGTAGCTTGTTGTGCATATGTTTGTTAATAATACTGAGGATAGGTAGCTTGTTGTACGTTTGTGTTTCTGTGGATGCGTTCTTCTTGATTGATTAGTTGTGATTGGATTGATTGGTGCCCTCTTGCTGTCCTATTTCTAGCTGTTACTAAGTCTTTGTACACAGTACATTCTTCGTAGTTTGCAGGGTGGTCTCCAGAACATAGGACACATTTAGCAGGTGTGCTTTTTCGTTTTTTGCATGTTTCTGTGTCATGCGACTGGCCACATTTTACGCAGTTGAATGGCTTTAAACAGTACCGTGTTAGAGTGGCCGTAGGATTGACATCTCGTGCATTGGATTCTATTATGGTTCTTTTTCGGAGCCTCGACGGTTATTTTGGTGTTGCAAAGGAATTCTTTGAATATTTCTTTGTTGTTATGTTGAGGCTCTAGGTCTATAAAGAACAACGATAATGGTTCCTTAGTTACTCTATTTTTAACGTTCGTTATGTTGCGAACTTTATGACCCGCCTTTTCTATTTCCCGTTTCGCTTCTCCAGTTGGGATGGAGTGGTGGAGGTGCCTTATGACAACTCTGTAGGCTCATTCCTCTTTAAGTTGGTATGTGTGGTGGATGATGTTCTCTTCTTTTAAGTGTTTTCTCAATTCTCTATATGTATCTATTGTATATGTGCTAACTTTGACAGTTTCATCTGGGAAGGTTTTGGTGTAATATGCCTCTTGTCCTGTTGCATCAGAAAGGCTTTTTATCATTTCCTTGAAATTTTTTACTTGTAGATGAATACCGGAGGTGGTTTTGTTGTCTTTGGTGGATTATTAGTTCCATTTGTTTCAGTAGTATCGCTTCGGTTGTTAGCGAGTTGTACCGGTTTTGTACATTTGTTGGTGCGATTGTGGGAGTACTGGGTTCTTCATTTTGTTTTTCTCTCTTACGTTTCTTGACTAGTTGCCACAGGTTTCTTTGTTCCTTTGCTGCAGCGTTAGTTTCATGCTCGTAATTACTAGAGTCAGTATCTAGATCGTAGTTTTCAGCCGCTGCAGTTAGATTCAATTTTGGAGGTTCTAGAATATTTTGGATACTGAAATTCTGATTTCCTGGTTGGTGTGAGAAAGATGGTTGTTGTGACTGGTGATGTTGTAGGGGCTGGTAAGGCGGTTGAATTTGTGCCGCACTCGGTACATAGTGCACTGGTTGCTGCCATTACGTTTTGGTTTGAAAATTGGGATCTGCATATCCCATAGGCGGAAATTGTTGAGGTGTTGGGTACATGTCTAAGGGAATACTGAGACCAGCTACCTAGCTGATCCCCTATTATTGTTAATTCCTTCCTGAAGTATAAGTGTTGCACCAACTTCCTTGTATAACAATTAAATAACTAGATAACGATACCCTTTTGATGTCAGCGGCGCTGTCAGCTGTTTTTGTTGTAGAATCGTCCCGAGCAGGCACTGTAGGGCTGTTGAACCACACGGGATGTTTACAGAAAGCTTCACGGTGCACTTGTTAGCCGGAGCAATCCGTAGGCTACGAAGCCCAAGTCTCTACTAAATAATATATAAGAATTCAGTCCGTACCTCACAGGAGACACCTTTCGTCTCCGCTACAAACTCCAACCGGTTAATTCTGTTTGGTGAAACGGTCGCCGTTCGGTATTATGAGAACCATACGGAACACACAAATACACATCCAAATAATATATAAGAATTCAGTTCGTACCTCACAGGAAGCACATTACGTCTCCGCTTCAAAGCCCAACCGGTCAATGCTGTTTGGGGAAACAGTTGCTGTTTATTGTGAGAATCATGCGGAACACATAACTACACTGTGGGTTGAATGGAGAGGTTTTTTGAATGTTAAATTAGGCGGTACACATAATTACTCAGTGCTGCATAGGGTTAAGATATGCACCATGACAAAATATCTTGCGAGGTACGTAGGATAGGTCAGTACGTAGCGTGGAGCGTCTAGAGGTGGACTTGCAGTTAGTGCAGTCCATCTGCACCGCCAACTATGGCATCTCATACCTTGTGTCAGTCATTTCTTCAGCTACTCAGTCCTTTAGTCATTGCGTCCGCCAGTCAGTTCCGCACAGTATGCGTTTGCAGTCCTCAAGCACGAACTTTACTGTAATTTCAACTTGCATCAGTAACGAAGTCTGTCAGAATATAGGCCATGACACCGGGTGTTAGAGAAATTTTAATCATTTATTCACGCAAGGAGAATGGCAGATGCGCACCCTCGAAGAGACCTGTGTAGCTTTCTGCCTCGTTACTTTCAGTTCGCCTCTCCTTCGGGATCAAGCCCTTCATGTAGCGTCGCGGCGCATGGTGACTGTTGCAGCTTGTATGTACGAGTAACTCGTGTGATAGTGGCCGTCATGGGCTGGCCTTGTAAGCGTGGGATTTGGCATTGTGCAGTTTTCACGTACGATAGCGGAAATTTTCGAGTGTTAACACGTTACAAGAAGGTTAAGTTACATAGTAGGGATATGAACTAGCGAGCAGTCTTCAATTTCCTTATTAGTATCGATCTCATTTCGGTATGGATGTGTGAATTCTTATTTACCACATAAATGAGACGTTTCACCATGTTTTTTTTTCGCGTTATTCATGGGAAGTTGCGTTAAACCCCGGATTCGTTAACATCACGGACGAAAACGGAAATTTAATGGTAAAGTTAAAGTTGTCACTGTGCTGAAGTAATTAATCACTACCCCATGGAGGCATATGTGAGGGTGGATGTATAGATCCATGCGTTCTTGACATCGGCACTAGTCAGCTTCACGCCCCGGGAAAGAGCCTCCCGGTACCCATTGGATAGGAGGGTGGGTGGGCCCCAGAGCCGGTCTTGATGTATAGAAGAGAAAATCTCGAACTCCATCCCCTCGTCCTTCCATCCCGAAGGCAGTCTGTATACCGACTGAACTTTCGCGGGCCCTGAAGTAAGTAGTGCGAAAACTTTTGTAAGAAATGACGAAATTTCCTGTTGGATTCTAAACGGTCGTGACAGCAGTTCCTAAGTATAATCTAGACTGGGTGAATGCACGTGAAGTGGTAACATCTCAGGTTTCCTCATCTGCTCATTATTCTGGCTTCAAAGTAAGAGCGTCCAGTTCAGCTGTGGGTGACTTCATGTGAGACGGAGTGCCACTGGGGTTTTCTTCGAGTTTCTTCTGTTTTCCCCTGATTATCATCATTTCACCATCGCTCCATAGCCATGTATCACCGCCCCGCTGAGATATGCGATAGCCCTGACCAGGCAGCACATTATCACATCGTCAGCTTTAAAGTCGTGTTGCTGGGACGGGCACAGACCGAGGGAGTTCCCCTCATTGCAGGAAGTGCACGTCTCTGTCAAGTTGCAGGTGTGCTGGACGTCATGAATTCTGCAGGGCAAGATTCAACTTTGTGAGTACGAAATGCAGTATAGACCTTGTAGAAGGCGAGTTGAAGAGACGTCGGACCATTGAAACGCACTTTGGTAATATCACAATTTCACTCACCTACTAACTAACTTATGTATTCACGCCAGTGAGCAGGCCGTTGTCGAGAAGCTAGTAAGGAAACTATTCGCCTTTTATGTAATCCGAAGATTCACTGCCTTGTTCGCAACGGCCAACCACTGGTTCGTGTCCTGAACAACCTGTATCCGTTCACGCCTTCCCAGCATATTTCCCTAATCACCGTTTTAATATTATCCTCCCAACTACGCATTAACGTGTGTTAATGAAATCTATTATGTGCCCCTTCCGAATGACACAAGCGGCCGGGATTGTCGTCTCATTAGCAGAAACCCTAGTTACGGCGACACCGAGCCAGCAGAATGAAACCATTCCTGAATTCAGGCTAATGCAACGCGATGTTGGTCTCTGAGGGGATTAGCCCACTGCCAATTAATTAGCGAGGCCTCAGCTTTATGGCTGACACCGCTGTGCTCACTTTACATACCGGTTTCCATGTTTTTATGGGCGCCACGTAGGACCACTCGAGCCTTGACGGCGGAACCAGGCATTCTCCAGCTCCAGCATCAGACGCAGAGCCGTGTTGGCTAGTTGGGCGTTTTAATATGAATGTCACATTGTGATGTTGAAGATTGAAATGACACGAAGCGTAGGTATACCTGTTTTATTATACGACTGGCATCAACCGTAAGTCGTTGGGGTTATCATCACACTCGGTGCCAGTATGATCCACTCTCATGCATTGCAGCTCATGAGGAAGTTTCGATCTCAGTATGCGCTCACGCTACGGGCTTGACAAGCTATGCATTAAGCTGCACCATCTATTATCAGACACTGCGGTCACCGTACATGCAGATCGTCAAGTGGCTCCTCTGTCGGTTTTCCTACGAACTCCTTACAACTGACATGGATCGGATGGAGAAGGCAATGGATCTCGAGATTTTGACGGATTTACACGTTTGCCCCACCCTTCCCCCGAATATGAGAAGACGTTTTGTGGAATACCGTGTTAGCTGTGTGTGTGTGCGTGCATGTACGTATGGACAGATGTACACCTGAATAATTGGACGGAATTTGCTTATCTATCCACGTTTGGGATTTAAGAGTTCATCCGTCATAGGTTGGTCGGTGTCTGCAGATTCCAGTCCCTAAATATAGTGACCCTTTTCATGGGCTTCAAGAATGGCTGTAACGATTCTGATTAAGTTTCAGTAATTTATGCCGACTACTTTCCTAAATACTATCCCTAGGTAGTATCTTGAGGTAATTGAAAGGGTACGCGCACTAGGGGCCGAAACGTCTGATGTCAGTTTTCTCGAAACCAGCTTTACTGGTGAGACAGACCAACACTGGTCTGAGAGTATGACTATAGACACGGTTTGGTTTGGTAATCGGATTTGACATTTATACAACTCGTTACTACACTTCACAGATCACTATAGAATACACTGGGTCTTCTCAGTCTGTTACAGTCTTCACTAGCCGTTTCTTGTTAGCGGCTTCTAACGGCGAACGTTCCTCTTTCTGTGGGTTCTCTCACTGTCCCCATGCCTCAACTACCAGCTTCTCACTGTAGTTACAGTGATCTTTGGAGTTTGTAATTCAGTGAGACTGACGTAGTTATCTGTAGTTACGCTGTGCAAGTGTCAAATCCGATTATTAGTCCACACCCCGTCGGCAGTCACTCCATCGCGTGACAACATTATTAAAAAGCTACCCCCCTTAAAATTAAACGAAGCAGCATGCCTTTGCAACGTTATGTCGAGTCCCTTAAATTGGTCTCGAACACGAGGACTCTCGATGTGATGGTTGCGATATTCATGCGTCGCATCTTTGCAGGTCATCCATACTCCACTGCCTATAGGCACGCTACATACTTGTATTCGGGAAGTACTCGGTTCGACTCTCTGAGGGGAGATCAGCTACCAGCACTAACGTTTTTCGTCCTTTTCCTCAGACCCTCGAGGCAAGTTCCGGAATCGCTTATGAAATTAGTCCATGACCGCTTCTTTCCACGCTTCTCGTATTCATCACTCATGTGTCATCCTACAATTCGACATTGTGTAGTGCAGCTGATGACAGCGTCACAGAACACTCCCCTCCCCAAAAATATTACATATTCCTGTCCTGTGTACCTATTGGCCGGGCCCCGATACCTCCCTGCCAGCTATTTTGCACAGATGAACTGTACGTATATGTACATCAACATTCTTTTTATGCCCTGAAGATGGAGGTAGTATGTCCCTGCGAAACATCGGCAATACTGCCTACATCCGCAGTTTGAAAAGACCCAAGAGCAGATCAGAGTCGACAGTGTACCGCCGAGATAGCCTGCAGTCTCCTCTCTTATCCTTGGCCATTTGCTGGGGATGGTTTTTTATCCGGCGCGCCGATGGGGTGTGGTCCGGACACCACGTGCTCGGATCGAGTTCCGGCTATCGTTCCCAGTCCCTCAAAGCACATTCTTTAATTTTCTTATTGCTAGTGGGTGGGACTAAGTTCCTTGTACTGCGGCCACTTCTGGCCTATTGTACCGGCCCCAGATGATAGGTGAGGGTGATTGTGGAGCAATTGGTGGAATGAAGATTGGCAGGGGAAACCGAAGTACTCGGAGCAAGCCTTCCCCAGCGCCACTTTATCGACCACAAATCCCACTTGACCAGACCCGGGATAGAACCCGGGCCGCCCCGGTGGGAAGCCAGCGACTAACCGCTTGAGCTATGGCGTGACCTACATTCTGGGATAGTACGTTGGTTAGGTCACGACCAATCCATCAGTCATCCTAAATACCATCCGTACTCACTAGTCTGGGTACCCAGAGCGTCGTAAAGTGACGTATAAGAGACGCTTGTAGGTGTGATAGTGCATTGTATGGTTCAGAAGGATTACGCGCTCTGCCAGTTCGAAACCCGTTGAAATGTGGACGCAAAGTGTATGATGTCAGGTCACTTGGTGAATTTGTACGCAGATACTGAACTTTATAGTATGACAACATGCTGCTGCTGTCTAGATGAAATATTTTCTACAAAAAAGAAATTAAATAGAATTGTGAATAAAAGTAAAGTTGTCCTCCTGCTTAATTAATTAAGTGCCACTCCATGAAGCCATATGGGTGACAGCGGGAGTGGACCGGCCGCTTTATGTCTTGACACAGTGGTGGAAAAATACCTGGCACTAGCGGGAATTGAACCCAAGTCATCCATTCAATGTCCTAGTCAGTGTATTAACTTGAATGCTTCCAGTTGCATGACGCTCCAGTTCCGCGTGGATACATGATGATAGCCGTGGAGAGTCACATGCATTCTGGGTAGCGCAAAACGAAATGTTGTCTGAAGGAGAGTGCAGTCTTGCATATTTTTAACGCACTATATTTCGGTGGTGATGTTCCTGCGAAACGTCAGTCCTTTTGCGTACTGCACGGCGCTGCAACCCGGAACACCGACTGACCAGTCACCGCTGAGGAAACCTGAAGCCTGTGCATGATCTCTGTTTTCTCTTTCCAGGTTGACAGATGCACATCCGCCTTCATTCGGTGAGTGGACCTCCTTGGTCGGTTTCTTTACTTGCTCAAAGGAAACATCCGCTACAAAGCCCAACCGGTGGATGCTGTTTGGGGAAACAGTCGCTGTTTATTGTGAGAACCGTACGGAACACTCAAATACACAGTGGGCAGAATGTTAAGGCATGTGAAGCAGGCGGTACACATAGTTACCATTGTGCTCTAGAGGAACTGAAGACCGCTGCTTTGAGAACGACATAGACGGAGTCCGTAGCGTCACCCAAATGTTGGGCCCACAGTTTGGGCTGCGGTGGGGAGGACGCTGTGCAAACAGATCGGCTGTGAAGCTATGTAGGTTCCTGCTGTCACAGTAAAACCTGGTAGCGACCTGCAACAGTGTGCAGAACTGCACTTCTCGCCTATCGCCGGGGCTAGGGGTCGCGGTGTCACAGCGTTTGGGAATCCCTGGTCCAGAGGCCCATGAGACATACCCACACACAGTGGTGGGATTCCCCTCGATTTAAACGACTTTGTAGTAAGGCGGGGTGAAGCACACTGAGCTCGGTACACATATCATCCTCTGTTGCTTCTTCTTCCTGTTATTATCGTCAACATGGATTTTCCGGTGGATGAAATGGGGAAGGGTTTGGAGGACGTGCCCACCACACTGCGTTTGAATATACGGACTGAGGTAGACCACGAAACACCTCAGTCATGACGGACGATGTCGCGACTGAGATTCGAACCGTTTTCCTCGCGAATGAGATCCTAGGGCGGTACCACCACGCTATCCTCTCACTGTGCTGCTGCCTCCGTGCAGACGTCACTTGTCAGCTGCGACTCTGGCAGGAGTAGATTGCTTAACCAGAAAGCGAGCTGGNGGGGATGCATGTTATAAACGAGCTTTAGTACCTATAATTTCTTCAAATTTGACGTGAGTTATGTGCTCCCCATTTGCACCCTCTGAGCCCTCTAACGCTCGCTTCGGTCACGCAGTTTGTGCATTGATTTAGGGGAGTAGCGGGGGTGCCGGGTGGAAGGGGTGGGGTGGGGTGCGTGACATCCAATAGTAGTACTTCTTTCCTTCCTCTTCTGTCTCTTCAAAAGTTCTGCGTATCCCTTCTGTGGGAAACAAAATGTACACAAGGTGATTCAAATTACATCGCTTGTATGAGGAGTGATTTGTAAATGAAAGGCAACCGACGTTTCCGTTCGATTTCTATACGAGTACATAAGTAACCAGTAACAGTCCATCAAGGGCCGCGCCATAGCTCAAGCGGTTAGTCGCTGGCTTCCCACAGCGGCGGCCCGGGTTCGATCCCGGGTGTGGTCAAGTGGGATTTGTGGTGGACGAAGTGGCGCTGGGGCAGGTTTTCTCCAAGTACTTCGGTTTCCCCTGCCAATCTTCATTCCACCAATTGCTCCACAATCACCCTCACCTATGATCTGGGGCTGGTACAACAGGCCAGAAGTGGCCGCAGTGCAAGGGACTTAGTCCCACGCCACTAGCAAAAGAAAGAAACAGTCCATCAGTCGTAACCAGTTTAACAGGATTGTAACCGCTCTGTCTGCTTTAAGGCCCTTTGCGTTGGGCTCCACTCCTTCTTAACCGTCTTTCTCCGGCAGTCCTCTGAAGAGCCCTTTGGTTGCTGGTTGCATCTGCTCCTCTAGCTGTTCCCTCTCACCTGTTGTTACTTCTAGTTGGCAGGTTGCGGCTGCGTCCTTCCTATCCAGTTCTGTTTCCCCTTTTGTTGTTCTGGTGGATAATAGTTTGCGGGGTATGGGTTATCGGGGTGCTGGGCGCCAGTAAGCTTACTGTAACGGCTTACATTTCGGGGAAAAGGGGGGATGAACTGGAAACTACAGGAGCTAGGTACCGCGTTCTCACTGGAGCGATGGGATTCGGTCTCAGGGGAATACGGGCCTCGCGTCAGCGGGAAAGAGAAGAGTGTTTTAGGTAGGCACTAACACACAC
>NW_019725852.1:362722-375105 GCF_002891405.2 Cryptotermes secundus
GAAGCAAGAAATCTTCGCGGCTTCGGCTCCGCCTCCAAGTTACTACCCTAATTTCTGCTGATTGGAACAATTCGAATTTAGGGAGTTAACCATAATTCTCACTACTCCAATCACATAACTTTAATTTGGGACTTTGGACCTTAAAGTCCTAACGTCGTTTTAGACAGCTGCCTGAAAAATTATACCAGTAGCGTGGGTTGCTGGCCTTCCCACTTTTGACTTATGGGGTTCAAAACTTGTCACGTGTAACTTTACCAAAGGATCCCGCCGGTCAACTTTCTAACTGAATTTCCAGGAAAACCCTGCGGGGTCCTTCCTGTCTGGTCTTTGTAGCAGTGAAGCAGGCCCTATTCTTGAAACCAAGAATCGGGCTAAGTCACCCTTGAGTGTTCCTTGCTACCCCTTGTGTATAATTACTCTAAAAGAAATATTGATTACAAATAAAGATGGTGGTGTCAGTGGTACGGCTACAGGATATAGCAGGAGAGCGGCTTAGGGTAGTATTAGAAATCAAAACTAAACTATTGTTACCAAATAACAGTTGTGTAAAGAGGCTGCAGTACAACAGCCGTTTACTAGGGAACAGCTCTGTGGACACATTTCCCCGGCAACGAGAGAACCTGCAATAATGAAAGGTATGTTTTGTGCGGTCCCTGTCTGGGCTATATAACGAGAGTTGCAGTTATGAGATGTGAGAAGCTGGTAGCTGAGGCCTCGGCATTTTCGGGGACCCAGGGGAAGGGGAACGTCCGCCGTTGGAGGCAGTGGATAGTGAAGACAGAGAATACTTTATATGTGGTGTAGTTACAGCGATCTCTGGAGTGTGTAACTCAGTGAGACTGTCGTCGTTATTTGTAGCTACGTTCTGTAAGTGTCCAGTAAATCCGAATACCAATCCAAATCCCGTCTATAGTCACTCAGTCACGTGACATTATTACGTAATATAGTTAATATAAGCGCTGTATGTGAAGAGTAACGAGTTAAAATCAGTTAAAACAAATTTAGAAAATGTCGAATAAACAGAGATATATTCGTCTCTGCTATTGGTTATGTAGAACGGAGAATATGGCATCGATTGCTGTAGTTTGGGTCCTGTGGTCCAGTGGAGTGCGGGGGACGGGCCGCACAGTCACCGTGATGCACAGAACATGGCACGGATATACGGGCCCACAGTATAGCACAAGTAGCTATAGAGACGAGGGTCGTCATTACGTCCCTGTGTTTATTCAACTGGATTACCTAATTTGGCTTAGCTGATTCATTTAACCCCATTCAACCAAATTCGAACAAGCATCCATTACCGTACAGTGTAACATTCGACTTACTAGTCCACGTCATTCATGGGATATGGAAATGCGTTTTATTGCGGTCTTCTCAGTCTTCAGTAGCCGTTGCTCGGTAGCTTCTCCCCTTAGTCTGGATGCCCTACCCGACAGACAGATAGACAGACACTCTCACGGTGAAAGTGCTCAGAATTAGAGGGGAGACATCTACGTCAGAGATGCATTACAGTGTGGCAGTTGTGGAGAGCCCCGCGGGGCGGCGCTGATGAGAGTCTGGCATCTCACTCACTACAAGCGAGGCCTCACCCACACAGGTACGATCTCGGGCGACATCTGCATCTCGTAAAATAAACGCAATACCACGCTGCGGTGTTCATTTGCGCAACAGCGCTGCTGTGAGAGCGGCTGAGGTGCGCCTTGCCTTCTACTGCGAACTTGGCCGCTCGAGGGTTGCTGCACGGCACACCCACGCCCACACCCCACCTCTTCAAGTGTTCGCCAGTTATAATTGCAATAGCGGTTTACGCCATGCATGAAATAATAAAAAGGTGTTCTGGCCGGAGTGATTGACCTTAACTTGACGGAACAGGTTGGTCTGGATATATTCTGGAGGCTTCCCGTTTCGGACCTCGGCTGCAGTATTGACTATCCTGACAGGTTTTTCATTGGTTTCTTTAGTCCCGCCATTTACGCGCCAGGGCACTACAGAAAACCCTTGCTAATCCGAATTAATGGGTGAGGGGTGAGACATTATCCGGATTAGTGAAGCAACTTAGGTACGGTAAAAAGGCAAGGCATTCCCTGTAACAGGCCGTGGAGGCCCATAGGGTTGTGAGACGTCGAGGTTCCCACATTGTCTAGGCAATCGGCTCACCGATGGCTGTAAGGCTGTTAGCCTTAGGCGCCGGCCGCCCTTTACCCCCAGGAAGATTCCTGGTTCTCATTTCTGTTAGAGGCAGAGTTGACCCCAGGGCCATAGTGCGGCTGGAAGGATTAGGTAAATTAAAAAAGTCCACTTCATCGGGACTCGAACACGCGACTTTCCGACTTGTATCGTAGTGCCTCAACCAACTACGCTACCTCGTGCCCAGTGCATAATATAGTGCTATAAATAGTGCTGATGAAAATAAAAAGATATTACTGTAGGGCCTTTACTTAGAATCTATAAAAAGACAAAATATTTATTCATTGATAAAAGACTCAGAAGCTGTACTTGTTTTTTAACGTAACAATGCAAGTTTGAAGAAACTGCCTCAAGTTTTGTCCGAACAGACAAGTAACTCATCTGCCCTTCTAAATGTCTCGCGTGTCTTTTTGAAGTATGTATTCAACTGTGAACACAATTTTTCATATTTCGATTCGGATTAACTGTAACCGGATTAGCGAGGGTTTACTCTACCTCAATTAGGCTACTAACTCTTCCTTCCGAACATTTTCTTATTAATAATTTCATCACTCGGCACAATGCAGACGGAAGGAGGGACTGAAAGTCTCGTACACCAAGCCACAGAAGAATGTTGGTACCCACATACCAGACTACACGGCATGGACGCCCGCAGAGATAACACAAAGGCAGACGCAGCTCCCTCCCTAAGCTATGATAATCCGGCGTGTTCCTTGTGTAGATACCGGTCTCTTGGAGCTGAGGCGGTAAGTTATGGAGTCTCGTGGGGAAATGAGTTATGAGTCTCATAAGAAACACATTTCTCTGGTCCTGATTTTATTGACAGGAGGAGGAGCAGCAGGAGAAATATCTCGCGTCTCTTGTTACTGAGATGTCACAATGTACAAGGGCGAGACCTCAGGATGTACTACAGAGAAAGGGAATCGAGTTAGTGGAACACATTCATCATATGCTCCGTCTGAAACATGGGCGCGTCGCCACGAGCAACAGATACAAATGTGATAAGTGATTTCGTGAAGTTCGGCATCTAGGAGCATCTGACTGGAGCTCCTGTTGGTCACACAGAAAGTTTCTTTTGTGTAAGGTTTGTCCTCGCGGTAGGACATACTCCCAGAGGTGCTTTAGACGGAAATGACATAGAATGGCTCTCAAATTTCACAGAAGTTGATATTGCCACGATTTTATGGCGTTTTGATTGGTGACCCGATTTATTAACCCCCTTTACACTCAAGACTCGTGACTACATTTTGCAGATCACTGACAAACACTAGTGTCCGCAATCTGTCAGTCTCTCAACTAACCTGGTGACGGCTACCAACAGCAGACGTTCCCCTTACTCTGGGTTCTCGAACTATCCCCGTGCCCCAGCTACCAGCTTCTAACAGCAACAGCTCACAAGGACTGAACTGCTGGCGGGCATCTCACACCAGCCTCCTGGTCTTCTCTTCACAGACCGGCTAACAGCTGACGACTGCAGCACACATAAAGTCTTCTCAGACTTTTCACTAGTCGTTTCCTGGCAACGGATCTTAACACTGTCCTGCGCTTACATCCTTACCTTGCGGCACACGTCCCTTAACTGAACTGAGCTGTAAACTTGTCCCATTGATAACCTCTCAGCACGAACCACTTAGAAAACACGGATTTTCTCTTGTAATTCGACCGTTGCTGCAGAGGCGTGTTTACCGCGTCGTTGGGTAGCAACCATCGTGGCACGGACTACAGAAAACACCGTTTCAACAGTTCCTTTGTTATTGCATGTTGAGAATCTGCTGCCTAACAATGGCTGTTGTCTTGTTGTTTGCTTTTCGCGGTCGTTGCCTAGAAACGGGCCCATACGTCACAATATTAATCCACAGGTTGAGCCATTAGATCTCAAAGCAGGCATTAAATACAAATATTTTTGTGTGCTGTTCGTGGGATATGGGATTAAACGTCGGCCACGATGTATCATCCGGTAAGGTGTAGGTAGAGGTACGTAGTTCTTGTCACTTTCCAGTGATTTCTCATCGGACGTTACACTGCTGATGGAGTTAACTTGGATCAGAATGTTTAAACATTCGCTTCTGTAGTGACGTGAGGCGCCATTCGGGAACTGATCAAGCTGCACTGTAAAGTCGCGCGGCGTCGAGTCTAAATATAACTCCGGCGGTGCCGATCTTACATAATTCATGACGCCTCTCGTCATCTTCTGCCGCGCGCGGCGTCGGATTTATCACCCACCATTCCTTGCGTCGCGGTAAGCCTGCCCGGTGTCGGGTTCTTGGGTGGGCGATCGTCCAAGGCGAAATGAGAAATGTGGCGAAAACTCGCACAAACGTAAGTCATATCAAATTTCTGCCACACTGGAGAGCTGTGTGCCTTTCCGTGTATTTTGGCTCGTGACGAGTCATTTTGCACAGGCTATTGCGCCAACCCCGTCTCGTTGGGCCCATCAGTGAATAGCCCCAGCTGTTACGATCTGTGAGTGTTCAGTGAATCCAGTTATTAATGCAAACCCCATCTGTAGTCACTCATACGCGTGGCAATATGTTCACTCTGATAATCAGTTACGGGGGTGAAACTTGATCTCTCTGTCTCAATTGCTGTATGCTGGCCTCCATGCCAGAACGCCCGAGAAGAAAGTTGTAATGAGATTGGACTCTTTCCCTGGTGATGGAGGCAGCAGGTTCCTACGAAGAATGATACGTACCAAACTACACGGCGTCGCATCTCAGAAGACCGTGCTCTTTACTGATGGAGAAAGTTGGAAACCAGCAGCTTCGCGATATTTGGTTGTCACTTAGGATTTTTGGAAGGGGAGAAGAAAGTTTCGCGATAAACATGCGTAGGAAGTAGGAAATGTCTGCAAAAGTTTACTCGAAAGCCTTATGGAAGGACACCACATTAGAAACATAATCTGCTCTTACGCGCGAGGATAATTTTAAAATGTATTATAGGCAAATTGGATTGGACAGGCTAATAGAAGATGTATTGCTTGCTATTTGAGGCTCCAACGGCAGTGAGTATAGACGTTACTGCCTTCTGGAGTGGGATGCCGTGCTGTCTGGTAGATATTTCGGAGGAACGTGTTGATTCCGTGATCAGGGAATGGTCGGAAAGGAAGCTGCAGGATTCGCCGAACCGACTGCATGACGTGATATGGGCCAGCCTGCAGCTGCCAGAGACATTACCCCCCCGGCAACATATTCTTTGGAAGAGATTGAATTGTGCTGAAACATTTCGTTTCAGTTTGGCGCAATGTTCACGAATTGCCGAAACACTGTGTACTTACTTTTGTTGTGTAGGCCGCGCCATAGCTCAAGCGGTTAGTCGCGGGCTTCCCACCGCGGCGGCCCGGGTTCGATCCCGGGTCTGGTCAAGTGGGATTTGTGGTGGACAAAGTGACGCTGGTGCAGGTTTTCTCCGAGTACTTCGGTTTCCCTTGCCAATTTTCATTCCACCAATTGCTCCACAATCACCCTCACCTATCGTCTGGGGCTGGTACAATAGGCCAGAAGTGGCTGCAGTACAAGGGACTTAGTCCCACTCCACTAGCAACTACTGCATAGCGTTGAGCGGTTGAACAATATAACGTTCTGTACTGGGTACATTATGCATTGTTTAGCTACAACGTTACGGACCAACAGCCGCGTGTAGTTTTTTGGGGTGGGGTGAGACAGTCCACTTGATACCTCGGTCACTAAATGGCCTACTGTACCACGGAGCATTTGGTGAAATGAGAATTTTCAGGGGAAACCGAAGTGCTCGGAGAAACCCTGCCTTCATAACACTTTGTCCACCACAGAGTCCACCTGTGTTCGAATCCGGGAAGCCGACTGACCTATGGCACGGTGTAGAGCCGTGAGGAACTGTTCGAATTTCCCTCCGTCACATTATTACCGGAAATGCATTGCTTTCGAACGGCGCAGTAACTGGAGTAGGACTGGTGAAGTGCGGTCGCAGTGCGTTGCGTTCTGGGATCGGCGAATTAACTTACCGTGCCGAGATTCGAAGTGGGCGAACCCACGAACTGCAGCACTGTGCGACCGTAACCTGATTGTACTACGTCACATCTGGCGGTCGGTGATTCATCATTCTGGTTTTGTTTACCCTCCCCTACCCTCTCCGCCCCGCCATGTTCTGCACTGCCCTTGAACATGAAATAGCGCTCCTGTTTGAGCGCGGCTGCGCGGACTGGCGACACATTTGCCAACATGCGATGGGACATGCTGCACGAGTGGAGCAGGACATGAGTTCCACACCAGGATGGACACTGTCGCTTCTAGTCAGTCAGGCTGTGAACCCCCGACGCCCCTAATTCCGTAACGCGCTGTGCGCGCACCAGGACGCTTCCAAACCCCGAACTCCGTGGCACTCTATCGGTGTAGTGCCTAGACTGCGGCCCCAACTTGTGTGAAATCTTGGTTCGATTCCCGACAGGGACAAGAAGTGTCCAGACCGGCTCTGCGGCCCAACAACCTCTTGTACAGTAGATACAGGGGACTCTTTCCCCAGGGTTCCTCCATCGAGTGCCAAATTTAAGAATAATGGAGCTATACGTCCACTCCCGCATACGTCTTCATGGCGTGGTTTTTAAGTAGTTAAGCACAGAGCCGACTTTACTTTAACCTCACCGAAAACACGTTACGTCTCCGATACAAAGCCCAACCGATTAATGCTGTTTGGGGAAACAGTCGCTGTTTACTGTGAGAACCATACGGAACACACAAATACACTTCCAAATAATACACATGAATTCAGTCCGTACCTCACAGGAAACTTTACGTCTCCGCTACAAAGCCCAACAGGTTAATGTTGTTTGGGGAAACAGTCGCTGTTTTTTTGTGAGAACCATACGGAACACACAAATACACTGTGAGCAGAATGCACAGGTTTTGTATGTTAAAGTGGGGGTTCATTAACGTGTTAAGCAGGCTTCTCTAGTAAGAGTTTGAGGTTATGTCAGGCTCCCTGAGTCTGTTTTCTTCCAAACACCCTCACCTCTGGCTTCCCAGCCGTTGTCGTCACTAGGTTCAGTTTCTCTGCATATGCATAAGTTTCGTGGGTCGATTGGGAGCCACGCGTGCGCAGGCCCTTCCCATGGGGCCAAATATGGGATCTTCCGCTTGAAGTTTCAGATGTATTGAGTTGAATAAGAGGATTGAGAGTACCACAGCGAGCGGTTAGCATCAAGACTGCGATTCTCTGGGATCTGTCGTCTTGTTGCTGGGTAGACAGATTAGTGTCTGCCAATCCACACAGCGTCAAATACCAGAAGGGCATAATCCTAAACATATTCTCTCTGTATTGTTTTTGTTCTTAGAATGAAAGTGCAAACGACAAAGATTTAGTGGAGAATCAGTGTGTTCTCTGTAAGGTGGGAATTGCATTCTTCTATATAATTTACACGACTTCCCCCCTCTTAAATGTAGTGTGTCTGACTGGCCCTTCACCCACTTTCCCTTCTCTCTCCAAGCTTCGTTAAAGGGACTGAGGAAAACCGCAAAAAGTAAAGGAAAAGAAAGATAGGTTCAGAGACATTGCGCATGCTCTCCCATAAAGTGTACCGCTCTTTTCCTGAACATACCGTGTATGAAGTTTTATTTAGGGAGAGTGTCTTCGTGAATTACTGAGAGTTAATGAAAACCGTTAGGGCCATTTTCGAGAAAATCGCCATTTTGTGTTTTGGGACCCACGTATTCGGAGCTGTAATGCGTGTATATACTGTGACTGATGTACATAAATATGAACAAGATCCGTTCAACCGTTCAGGCGCTAGTGATGTGCACATAGGTACATACACATATATAAGCCCCCCCCCCCATTGGCTCTCCCAGCCCATTCACGGGCCCAGGCCTCTTATTCAGTTCCGTAATCATTAATACACGGCGGGACTCTTTGGACGAGTGATCAGCCAGTCTCGAGGCCGCTACCTGAACACAGCACAACACGCATACGCACAACAGACATCCATGCCTTCTGTGCGGTTCGAACCCACGATCCCAGGGTCCGAGCTAGCGAAGACATTTAATGCCTTAAACCGTGCGGCTACTCTGACCGGCCATACGTACACACGTACATAAAAAAGACAATAAAAAGTAAAGATATCCCTGTAACAGGCCGTGGAGGGCAATATGGTCCTGAGACGTCGAAGCTCCCACATTTCCTAGACAGTCGGCTCACAGATGGCGTCAAGGTTGTCAGCCTTACGGTCCGACCGCCCTTTATCCCCAGGAAGATTCCTGGTACTCACTTCTGTTATAGGCTGAGTCGACCCCAGGGTCATAGTGCGGCTTGAAGGATTAGGTCAATTAAAAATCCAGTGACCTCATCGGGTATCGAACCTGCCACTTTCCGGCTTGTAGCATAGTGCCTCAGCCAACTACGCTACAGCGTGCCTATATCTACATGCTTACAGTAAGCCCTCGCTAATCCGGATTAATGAAAGAACTTAGAACACAAATAAATGGAAAATGGAATGCTATAGGATAAATAGTGCTGATGAAAATAAATAACAAAAAATTATCACTGTAGAGTCTTTATTTAAAAACTATAAAAAGACAGTACATTTATCGATAGGAGACTCAGAAGCTGTACTTGTTTTTGAATGTAACAGTGCAAGTTTGAAGAAACTGTCTCAAGTTTTGCGTGAAGAGACAAGTGACTCGTCTGCCTTCCTAAATATCACGTGTCGTTTAAAGTACGTACTGGACTGTTAACAGCGTTTTCATTGCGCATCGACTGCAGCGGATTAGCGAAGGTTTGCTGGACCTGCTTACAGAATACATCCGAGAAACCAGTCACTCGCATTCAGAGGAGCCCAGAACGTGTGGATTCGTCGGAATGTCGCGACAGACAGACAGACGTATGTACATGTAAACCAGGCGTACCACACTACACTATGTCACGGGCGAGATAGCTGCATGGAAACCTCAAATGCCGTGTAACCAATGATGTGTTTATCCCTCCTGTGCAATATGTCTACCAGGCACGCCGAGATCAACGGGCAATCTCTGAAGCACATCTGTTTCGGGCAGGGGCAAGAGATTTTGGTCCAGACCGCCTCAGCGGCCAGGGCGTGAGTATAATGCCGAGGTTAAGAATGCATGGGGCTGTACCTTCACTCCACCATCCGTCTTCACGATGCGCAGGCACAAGTGGCCGGGGGGGGGGGCTACGCAAGTATCTCGGTCGAGACACATACTATCCTGGTTTTTCTCTGTCCTTCGAGGGATATGCAGGGATACACTGTCCGACGCTGTTCAGTGTGTGATTTGCCGTTATTAAACAGACCATAGATAAGTAAATACGATTATAACATGACGCCCCGAACAGATCAACATTTGTATATGTAATATGGAAAGGGATCAACGTTCGCTTGACTTGCTTACAGCGGGTGGCGTCACTGAATCAGGATATGACGTGACATTTGCAGGGCCCCTAGCAGTCAGTCATTTGGAATTAACGCGGAAATCGATTTCCCATCGCAGATTGCATTTCTCCCGTTTCCTGCTTCGTCTTCAGGGACACGGGCTGCCGTCGCTAGACCTACCTCAGACTTCAGCGGCCTCCCTGCGTCAGCAGCTCTACCGGTAATGTCGCCTCCTGTTGCCGAATTCCCAAGCGTGGAACAGTGAAGTGGGCACATAAACTGTATTTTATTTTTCTTTGCGACTTTTGTTCGAAATACTTTTCGCTCGCACATTAGTGTCACGTGATTGAGTGTGACTGTAGACGGGATTTCGATTGGTAGTCAAATGTATTGGACTCTTAAGCAACTCGTGACTGCACTCTACAGGTCACTATCACACACTGACTCGTGTTCTCAGTCACGGTCTTCACTGCGCTGCTTGCTAACGGCTTCAAACAGTGGGCTTTCCTCTGCTCCCGGACTCACGTCCTCGCAACCAACCTGCGAATCTCTCACTGCCGTCTCAAAGACTATCTAGTAATGACAGCTGGTCCTCATTATATAGCCTCGGAACGGACCGCACAGAAAACACCACTTAAAACAGTTACTCCAATGTTGCGTGTTACACAGCCTTTACCTAGCAGTGGCTGTTTCTGTCTCCAGAGTTCTTGTTTTGAGCAAATATGCCACAATAATTTAGATGCACCCAGAACCGCGTGTCCGATTTGTAAAGAGAGAGAATCCAGATTGTGGGGAGATCTCTGTTCAGTTGTTACTTCGCCAGACGAACCTAGGTAGCTCAGTCAGTCTAGTGACTGACTACGGGATGGACCATCGGGTTCCGTTACCGGCGGAGGCAGGAGACCGTCTCTGAGTCCTACCCAGCCTTCTGTCCAATGGATACCGCGGGTTCTTTCCCGGGGCGAGAAGCTTTAACGTTAAAAAAGTCTGTATTTTCCACAGGCACATTTCAGGCTTCTTTGTTCTTTATGGTTCTTACAAGAAACAGCGACCGGTCACTTCCCTAAACAATATTGACCGATTGGTCTCTATTTAGAAGACGCGGTGTTTTCTGTGAGGTACGAACGTACTCATTCCTTGTCCGTGTTGTCCTCTGAGATCAAGAAGGCGCTCTTTCTTTCTCCCACAGTGAAGTGTCTCTGATATCTCCGCGACTTTCCACTTTCACCTCTTCTGCTACATTTCCTAACCCTCTCTGTAAGAATCTTTGCCCCTTCACGGCAGGGTCCCGTCGTTCTCTGACGTGTAGTCCGTCTGTAGGTATCAGTTACCTATATTGCTGTACGGGGTGAGGTTGTTAGCCCCGCGCTCAACCCCATCCTGGAGGACCAGAGGCTATACTTCTGTCTTGCATTGGTGACCCTACCAGGAGCTCACACCGCCGCTCGCATAGCTCGCCTGGTGCTCGGGGCACGCAAAGCTCCCCATCACGTTGATGGTCTCGGCGTTCCTGTGGTGTTAGTTACACTGTGGGGCGTCACAGGACTTGTGGGCCCCACGCATACCTTTCCAGTGACTTGCCTAAATTCGGCCGCGTGAGGAGAGGAACTGGGGTGTCGATCTAATTATGTTGTCTGGATCAGTGGTTCCCACCCTGTGGCCCTGTGTTACGTCACATAAATCGAGCAGTGGCTGTTTCTCCCCATTTTCTCCCAGTTTCATGTTTCTGACAATCTCTTGTATATATTCTATTTCTGTATATCCTTCATTTGTACTGTTATTCGAGGGGCTACGAGCTTGAGGGCCGGGTTTCTTCTCTACATAGCGTCCAGACCGGCTCTGAGGCCCATCCAGTCTCCTAACCAGTGGGTACTGGTTGCTGTTTCCCCGGGGATGGAGCTGACCGCTCGCCACTGTTTTGCTGACTGTGACGCAATATGACCTCATGTTTCCCGCTGCTAATGTTGCTGATCCGAACGAGGGCCCGTGTCCATCGAACCGGAGAAGTGTGCCGATCTCTGGCCCAGACCCGCTTCGCGCTATTGTTTAAGCTCCCTGAGCCGGGAACGCTGTCTATTGTGCGCGGGAGACGAATATATGCCCGCGTGCTTGCGGGTTCAGAGAGGGGGGCCTCTGCAGTCGCGCATATCGACCCCTGCGCGGCTTCAGGTCGCTTCCGTCTCTCTCTTATCTTCCGTTATTCTTTCCCGTTTTCATCAATTTCGCCATTCCCCCACCGCGTGCTTGTTACTTTCCACAAACAAGAACACAAGGACATACCCCCAGCACAAGAGAATTCAGTGTGTGGCAACACAGCACACAACGCAGGAGGACTTCTGTTCGAGACCCAGTTCGTCCTGTACGAAACTGTGTCGCGAATGAGCAGTTCATGTAAGAGGCCTAAGGGAGTCGAGAAATGCATACACATTTTCCGTCTGGAAGCATGACGGTTGCTACCGGTTTGGAGAGGCAGAGAGAGAGAGAGAAGAAGTGGTGGTCGTAGTGAGAGACACTACATTGGGGGCGGGGGGGGAAGAAACTATATCTCAGATTTTGAAGGTTCCCAGGCAGTGCCCGCTTGTCCTTCTGGTAAAGATAGAGCATATAATCTGATTTTTGTTTGTTTGTTTTTGCTAACGTTGGGAGGGCTATATTAAGGCGAAATTTTGATGTTAACAATGGGAGGGCTGCATGTGAGGCATGCAGTGCAACGTGGAATTGGGTACCAACTCAGCATTTGCTCTAGTACCGAGGAAAACCACGGAAAACCTTGGTCGAGCTGGCCGGTCTCAGGACCTTCCGGATACAAACTGACTTCTAGCCAGCAGTCCGGCTTAAATAC
>NW_019725852.1:375337-378600 GCF_002891405.2 Cryptotermes secundus
CATAGCGTCCAGACCGGCTCTGAGGCCCATCCAGTCTCCTAACCAGTGGGTACTGGTTGCTGTTTCCCCGGGGATGGAGCTGACCGCTCGCCACTGTTTTGCTGACTGTGACGCAATATGACCTCATGTTTCCCGCTGCTAATGTTGCTGATCCGAACGAGGGCCCGTGTCCATCGAACCGGAGAAGTGTGCCGATCTCTGGCCCAGACCCGCTTCGCGCTATTGTTTAAGCTCCCTGAGCCGGGAACGCTGTCTATTGTGCGCGGGAGACGAATATATGCCCGCGTGCTTGCGGGTTCAGAGAGGGGGGCCTCTGCAGTCGCGCATATCGACCCCTGCGCGGCTTCAGGTCGCTTCCGTCTCTCTCTTATCTTCCGTTATTCTTTCCCGTTTTCATCAATTTCGCCATTCCCCCACCGCGTGCTTGTTACTTTCCACAAACAAGAACACAAGGGCATACCCCCAGCACAAGAGAATTCAGTGTGTGGCAACACAGCACACAACGCAGGAGGACTTCTGTTCGAGACCCAGTTCGTCCTGTACGAAACTGTGTCGCGAATGGGCAGTTCATGTAAGAGGCCTAAGGGAGTCGAGAAATGCACACACATTTTCCGTCTGGAAGCATGAGGGTTGCTACCGGTTTGGAGAGGCAGACTTAAACTCAGACAAGAGGTTACTATGACACGGACCGCACAGAAAACGACCCATCAAACAATTCTTCTGTTGTGTGTGTACCCGTTGCAGCAGGAAAGTGTTACAAAACCGTTGTTTGTGTATTCCTTGCCATGAGAACATGTTTACTGAGCCGTTGGCTAGCAACGATTGGGGATGCCGTAGGTCTCTTATGGCTCCACTGTTCCGGCTGTCAGGTTTTAAGGGGGGATACACAGAAAGACATTAAGGGGATGTCATAAGTGCCCTTTTTATTTAATTTAATTTTTTTAAAATGAACGTTGGTTAAAAATTAAAGGTATGCAGTTGTGTGGCTGTGTGACGGGGATTCGTATGGCACAGAGTAGGGTTCAGTGGTTGGCTCTTGTTGACACGGCAATGAACCTTCGGATTAGGTACAAAAGATTACGAAATTCCTTGAGTATATCAACTACCAGTAGGTCGTCAGGAGTCTGCTGCGTGAAGGTAGTGCATTAGTCAGATAGTTAGTTAGGGAGAAGTCACAAGTAGCATTTCCGTGCGGATGTTCCGTTCGAAACAATGGACTGTACATTCAGTAGATGAGTTCTGTGCTCAGTTGATTGGGGGGATGGGAGGTGGCTCTGTTATTAGAAATTAGGTCGAACAGCTGACGGCCGACGTCCGGGTTTCATTATAGTCGATTGCAGTGACTGTGATCACACAACTACAACTGCTCCTGCTGGGAACAAAGAGCAGCGATAGACAAAGGCATTGATGTGAAATGGAATGACAGAGTATGATTGTCAGAGCCATCTGTCGAGAAGTGTGTGAAGCCTCCTCTCCGGGTAATCATCTTATCGCCGCACCGTTCTTACGTAGATCAGTGCATATGCAGAGGCGCGTTCCTTTGATTTTTGCAACAGTTTTGACGTGTTATGAGGGTAGTCGTGTGGAACGGAAGATAAGTTCACTCCTCTGGATCGAGCCTCACGTCGCATCTAATTTCGTGCTCGTTGCTTGCGCAGATGTTTCGTGGCGTTTATTTCGCCTGGTAGAACTGTTGACATAAGCAGCGGGGAAGGAGGGGGGGGGTGCATCACATTCCGTGCTAGAATTCTTGGAATTAACAACATTGGGAAATACTGGCGTTTATGCGGAAACATTTCGTGTTTGAATTTGAAATTCCAGCGACGGTGACCATGGAGAGCGCGGGGTTATTTTTGTGACGTGAGCGATGTAGTCTGGCAAAAGTTTACTGACGTTTCGGAGGAACGTTCAGGACCGAAGAGTAAACCAAGCAACCAGCAAATATAAACTGGTTACTTGCTTGGCTTATTCTTCGACTGTGAAAATAGACGAGGTATGTTCGTCCGAAACGTATCTAAACTTCTACCAGACTACATGGCTTCACATCCCGGAAGATAGTCGACTGTTGGCGACGACGGTTGTTGCTTCACATGACCTGTAGAATGCGCTGTCACGTGTCTGGATCATTCTGTATATGAACTGTCTCAGCTTTGATCGTGACCGACGTTTGGCCGTCACGTGGATAAGGGAACCGTTCGCTGTTCGCCTGTGACGTAACAAACACGTATGCTGCTTGGGTCCTGCCTACCATTGCGACAAGATACCATAGGGTAACGGGAACGCTGCTCTGTTCCGAGAAATCTATTTTTACAGTTGTTTACGCTTCAGTGTTGTATTGATCAGTAAAGAAAATATCTTCTTTTCGAGACCACTCCTCCCATTCACCCCAGTGGGGCGCGTGCACTCAGTTGAGAAACATTATGTCACATCATTCAGCTAAACTTTTTTCTGACTATTGTAATGAAATCAACATGCTTTGCATCCAATATACAAAATTACACACGCACTTATCTGTGTTTCTGGATTCGTGCAGGACCACAGGGATAACATGGCGCCACTCTGAACAGGACCACCATTTCGATAGTGCTTTCATACTATCAACTTGCACCAGGAAATGGCGAATTCCGTGTCAGTTCTGTTTCCTATCGCGACCCTAATAGAGAACACTTAAAGGTGACGTGTATGAGTGACTGTAGACGGAATTTGGACTGGTAATTATATTGTGGCATATTGGCTCTATGCTGGAACTGTTGAGCCACAGAGGCCTCGGGGCACGCGCGCAACGGGAGAATTGCACGTTGCCAGGCGACAACTCTGTGAACGCTTGGATGGCGCAACAAAAAGTGCGAGTGACGTCACATACCCCCACTCATCCCGTTGCTGCGCGACGCTCGGTAAACACGCCTGACAACAATACCTGATATCTGTTGCCGAGCAGCAGTGTATTTTCTCTGTGGTGGGTGCCGAGCCTATACAAGGAGCAGCAGTGTGTTGTCTATTATTAATATAACACTAAATAATGGCTATAGAAAGGAAGACATCACACATCTATATAACAAACTTAAGCGAAAGATCGGTAACCCGGGTAATAAAGACGAAAAAGAACAAAATGGGTCACTTCTCCTGTATAAGTAGAAGTGACCCATTTTGTTCTTTTCGTCTTTATTACCCGGGTTACCCATCTTTCGCTTAAGTTTGTTATATAGATGTGTGATGTCTTCCTTTCTATAGCCATTATTTAGTGTTATATTAATAATAGTATT
>NW_019725852.1:378944-468207 GCF_002891405.2 Cryptotermes secundus
CAAGACCGTAACTGTCAAACGATAATAATTAATATCTGGTCATGAGCCCCAAATGGGGCTCGACATCAAGACTTACTGACTGACTGACTGACTGACTGACCGTCAGTCGCAATGTAACTCTGACTCTGACTCTGACTGTCTATGGAATCACCCTGCGGAGGCGCTGTCGAATGCATCCACCGTGACCCTGCGAGTCGTAGGAGGGGACGAAAAGGGAAGTCTCAAATCTGAGACAGTAAAATATGGTCGCAAGTACAAAGGGACTCGGACCCGAGAAAGACTGCGCTGGCAAGGACCAGCAGCATATACAAAAGACAGACCCGCCCTGTCATAAGAGAGGGCGCCCCACAAAAACAAGACCATAACTGTCAAACAGTAATAAATATCTGGACACCAAGACTTACTGACTGAATGACCGTCGGTCGCAATGTGACTTTGACTTTGTCTATGGAGTCCGTTGCTGGGCAATAGGCTGATCTTTGTGTGGTCATTGCGGAAGCTACATAACGAGAGTATTCGTCAGTATTGAGCCAGATGACTGACAAATGACAGACCCGACCTCTCGTCAGAGAGGGCGCCCCACATGGACAGGACAGTAACTTTCATTTAAAAAGTAAAAAAAATATATATATATATATATATATATATAGCAACAGGCGTGACCAGAGTGGTTTGAACGGCTGTTGTACTGCGATGTGGAAAGGAAATGGAAAAACTACCACATTATCACTTTTCCTGGATAGTCTCTTTCCAAAAACAGAGATACCATGTATGCGAGATTAAACTGGAGGGGCGGATAGAAGTGACCAGAAGACGAAGAAGAAGACCTAAAAAAGATGCTGAATGACCTTGGGGACAGGAGAGGATATTCTCATTTGAAGGAGAAAGCTGAGATCGCATTAAGTGGAGGAAATGTTTTGGAAGAGACTGTGGACCTGTCGTCTGACAGATTACTGATGAATGAATGAATGATCATGAGCCCCAGCCGGGGTACGACACCAAGACAGGCAGACTGACTGACTGTCAGTCGCAATGTGATTTCGACTTTGACGTGTTGATCCAGCATTGAGGATTGAGTATTGAGTATTCAGTGTGAGTATGAGTTACGAGCATCTGAGAGTAGAGGAAGCAAGGAATACAGAAGATCGCCTGTGAGGATGTCAGATGTGATTTCGAAGACTTTATATGTGCGACGGTGCATGCAACAGTGGATTAGAAGATCTTGTGTGTGTGTGTGTGTGTAAGTCAGCAGTAGAGCTATGATTTGAGTGTAATTGAGAGAGTGCTTGTAACCAAATTGTTAATAAATCAAATCATCCAAACTAGAACCCGTCATTTCGTCACGCGTACCCTCCTACACGTGACAATATTTATTGGACACTTTAACACATAACTCGTGACTACACTTTACGAATCACTGTCACACAGACTAGTGTTCTCAGTCACGGTGTTCACTACTCTGCTTGGTAACGCCTTCCAACAGTGGACGTTTCTCTGCTCCCCGGCTCACGTCCTCGCAGGCTGACGGCCATCTCACACCAAATTTATAGCCTTCTAACTTCCGCCTCTAAACTCTCTCGTAATGGTAGCTGGCCCTCGTTATATGTCCTCGGCACGGATCAAACAGAAAACACCGCTTCCAGCAGATCGTATGTTGTTGCGTGCTTGTCTGTTGTGGCAATCGCGTGATGACTAGCAACGGGCGTGTGTGCAGAGCCATTCCTGACTTTCAGCAGACGTGCCAGTGGGCCTGTGTGCTGCAGTGTGGACAAGGAAAGGAGCCATATCCCGGGAAAGAACGGGCACATCAGTGGTTTGTAAAGTTTCACAACTCTTCCCATATCCCTTATTGTAACCCTGCGGCAATGCAGGCGAGCGAACTGTTTATTGATGACGCCCGCCCACCATCAATCATCCTACTACTAATCGCGACATTATCCGGTCATTAGCTGCAAAACTCGCCTGCAGTCAGGCCATTACCTGCAACCAATCTGAACGGCTTGACATCGGTCGACTAAAACCATTTTCAGATAAGAATTTCCTGTTTTCATAAAGAAACATTAAACAAGAGCGCAGAAAATGTTAGAGGTTAAAACTTTATCCGTAATCATAAGCCAAGCAGACTCTTGCTTCAGGAAATTGATTTATTCTTGATTAAAACCCTTGACGCTCACCTCAATGTTAATCATGCCGAGCTCGTGACGTCACTCGAGCACACAGTATGTGGCAGCAGAGGTTCGATGCGCGGGTTCTGAGCTTCAGAACACAAAACGGATCGACTTCAGGGACACTTGAATTGATTTGAGAAGCTCGAAACTGGTTTTCTTGATGCATTTCAAAATAGCCTTCCGCGCCATCAGTGGTCACTGTACTAGCTTCGTGTCGTGACGTTCCGTAGCCGGAATTTTGTGTGCAGTTCTTGTGTTCCACGTTCTTGCCGCATTATAAGCCCGTCTTAGCTCTGTTCTTCACACCTTAATAAATTTCAGTTCGGCACAGAACACGAAGGAAGGGCCATGAGTTAGAGGCAGAGTTACTTTGCGAGTGACGGTTTACCGACAGTCAGTTCATCTTGGCGCCAAGTTCATCGAGGCTCACGACCAGAGATTTTTTTCGACGTATTGCTTTCGGTCATAGTTCTCATGTAACATCCTCCGTGATTGTGTCTTGCGAATATGCTTTGCCTTCCGTCAGCAAGAGACTCCAACCGGCTACATTCCCCTGCTCTCGGGCAGCACACTTCGTTTGCCGGTTGCAAGGGTAGCCTATTTGAGCCGTGTAATCGGCCCGACAGCTTTTCTGAGAAGATGACATCAACATGTGGGCCGCGCGAAGCTGACACGATAAAGTGGAAGGACTGCTTCAGTCTGACGTCACTCTCCCACGTGACAATTTGAAATTGGTGAAGTGGGACAGCGCTTCGCTGCGGAAGTTTGCGAGAAGTTACCTGGCCATGGCTGTCCCCTCTTTACGCATGTAGCGCCTCTTAGCATCTTCGAACGAATTTTGTTGAGATTTTGAGACTCTTGCTGAATCTTATCGTGTGGCTCGAGTTTCAGTAAAAAGAAGGAAAGGAATCGGACAGCAATACCGGACACTTCACATGAAGACCTGCGCGTGTTAACTCGCTGAATTTCATGTTTCGGACAAAAGTTCCAGACTAAATTGAAGCGCACATTTTGCACCGAGTGCAGTTTTTCCCCCCTCAAAATTCGAGCGGTTTTTGAGATAATTGAAGCTGGATTGGTGAATGCGTGGATTTCCTAACTTGTTTGTGAAGACGCTGCACTTCTGCATCGAAGGGATCACTCCCGGTAGTACGGCCCTGCCATGACGCAGCCCTCACTCGCACTGGGGCCAAGCACAAGGAACTGGGGTGCAGAGAACAGGGTGACAAATGTCTTGTCCACACCCACCCACCCTACCCGACCTTCTGGCATCATGCGTAGCAGCAGTTGGGGCGAAAAGAAAAAAGGCAAAATAATGGCGTCCGCCCTTTCAGTCTGTTGAAAGTCATTAAGGGACAAGGGCTTCCTGGCGAGGGGAGGGAAGGAGCGCTGTACGTGAGGAATGGTACGGCCTTCCGGCGCCAGGTATCACCAGCGAGCCTAGGTCCACCATTGCGCGTCTGGAGAACAGAGACGCACAAGCGTTCATCAGCCTCTGAGCAGTTCGTGTGACTTAGCCCCCTTCATCCACACATCTCGACCGTGATGCTGTGTTGTCCAACATTATTATTATTATTATTATTATTATTATTATTATTATTGGAGAGGGTGGGTTTCCCCATGCGCCGTGACCAGTTTGATCTATTGTGCGTCCCCCTATAATCTTCTACCAGCCTCTATACTCTACCGGTATTGGTGCTTACCATCAGTCCCTACTCAGCCAGCGATGTCGGCCTCTACTGTCTCAGAGGTATCTCAGTGCTTCCCCCATCTACCAGAGGCGTTAGAGACTACTGTTGGGCCGGAAATGTCCTTAATTTAGCTCAGTGGCCTCCTTTGGAGACATGAGGTTCTTTTACGTGACGTAAAGCTACGACACGGGACCCACGGCATAAAGTCCCTCCCAGAGGACTTGTTCCCTGAATTTTTCCGCCCTTAAAAATTCCACGACTTCCACCGGGTTTGAACCCGCGTACCTTGAGTCATGAGTGTTGTCCAATAAGGAACAAGCCTAAAGGGCCCCATGCACGTACAAGTCTGGCTCGCGAGTCCGGCTCGGCGAGCTTAACTCGGGAGCCGGGCTCGGATTAATTTCACCACACACGCATGAGCTGACTCTCAACTTTGCTCGTACACTTCAGTATCCAGAATGAGTTCATCGAAGCAAGTTGCAGTAGCGGCGATAATACTAGGTGAATTCGGTGTGTTCGGGAGAAAAAAGAAAAGAAAAAGGAGGGAAATATGGGCTAAGAACTCGTTGTTAAGTAGAGACACATTTAAATTTATTGAACTTATTGCAAATGATAGACCTGAAGGCTTCAAAAACTACTTGTATTTTTTATACAACGATTAATATGCAGACGTCGAAAGTGGATGACTTTGTGATGGCTTGTGTCTTTCTACACAACTTTCTTAGAAGGAACCATGGAACCCAGTATACTCCGGGTTCAATGTTGGACAGAGAAGATTTAGAAGACGCAAATGTTGAAGGCGACTGGAGGAATGAGCCACGTCAAGGTCGTTTTGATACGATTCGCAGTGTGCGCCAGGTGACTCCTAATGCGGAAGCGGCTGCCAGTCGAGATATGTATGTTGACTACTTCAATGGGCCAGGGAAAGTATCATTTCAAAACAGAATGGTGATCAACAGATTAGTACGGTAGTATCTTTGGCTGCACAGTAGCTTACATTAGTTTATTTCAGCTGATAGTTTCAATATAAATTCTGAGTGAAGGTCCTTAAATCTTGTGCTTTTTTTTATACAGCCTACCCTATTTAAATAGCTCTGTCAAGATAGTCGCGGCCCCTTATACGAACCTACTTCCTGTGTTGTAACAGGTCCTCATTACTGAACTTACTTACTTACTTACTTACTTACTTACTCATGGAGCTGAGCCCCTCTTGAGGAGCCGCCAATTCTGCAGCTACTGTAGAATTTCCCAGCATTTTATGGAACCCGAAGGTTCATCACCGTGTTCACAAGAACCCTCCACTGGTCCCTATCCTGAGCCAGATCTATCCAATCCATACCAACCCATCCTGTCTCTCTAAGATCCATTCTAATATTGTCCACCCACCTACGCCTTGGTCTTCCCTGTGGTCTCATTCCTTCTGGCTTTCCCACCAATATCCTATACGCATTCCTCGTCTCCCCCATTCGTGCTACATGACCTGCCCACCTCATCCTCCTCGACTTGATCACTCTACTTATACTTGGAGAAGAGTAGAAGTTATGAAGCTCCTCACTATACAGTTTTCTCCAACCTCCTGTGATTTCATCTCTCTTTGGTCCAAATATTCTCCTAAACACCCTGTTCTCAAACACCCTCAGTCTATGTTCCCCCCCTAATGTCAGAGATCAAGTTTCACACCCATACAGAACCACAGGCAAAATTATAGTTTTGTATATTCTCATGTTTATGATTTTGGACAACAGACGAGAAGACAAAAGGTTCTGGACTGAATGGTAGCAAGCATTACCCGAGTTCAGTCGCCTCTTAATTTCCTCCTGAATCAGGTTTCGATCTGTTATCGTTGTTCCCAAATATCTGAACTGTGCCACATTTTCAAAACATCTGTTTCCTATCTTTATGTCATGATTTTGCCCTGCATTTTGGTGACGAGACAGTAACATATACTTAGTTTTCTCTGTGTTTACTTCTAGACCAACCTCTTTACTTGCGTCAATTAAAGTCTGTGTGTTTTTCTTTATGGTATCTACATTATCACCCAGTAGATTCACATCATCGGCATAGGCCAACAGCTGATGTGTCCCGTTTAATTTCAGTCCCACCTGGTTTCCCTGGACCTTCCTAATTGCATATTCTAAGGCAAAGTTGAAAAGGAGTGGCGATAAAGCATCTCCTTGTTTTAGACCATTCTGGATAGGAAAATTATCAGACAAATGTTTACCTACACGGACTTTACTATACGTTTCGTTTAAACACATTTTAATCAACCTAACTAGTTTCATGGGTATCCCAAACTCTATCAGAATATTGTACAATACTTCCCTCCTAACTGAATCATAGGCTTTCTTGAAGTCTATGAATAGCTGATGTACTGTCTCATCGTACTCCCATTTTTTCTCCAGTATCTGACGAATGCAAAAGATCTGATCTGTAGTTGATCTGTTACGTCGAAACCCACACTGATGATCCCCAATAATTTCATCTATATATTGACTTAACCTTGAGAGAAGAATATTGGATAAAATTTTGTATGAAGTTGATAGCAGTGATAATTATTACAACCAGTTTTATCGTCCTTCTTGTGAACTGGTACAATAATACACTCCTTCCACTGATCAGGCAGTTTTCCGTAATGTCGAATAGAAGTAATCAGATTGTGAATCTTAGAACGTAATATTTCACCTCCTGCTTGAATAAGTTCTGCCTGAATTTGATCACTACCTGGCGATTTATACTGTTTCAATTTTGCAATAGCACTTTCAACCTCAAAAGGGCTAGGATCAGGCACTAACGGCTCAGCTGTATGGGTTTCTGTCTGCCTAACATCACTGACCCTGTGTACATTCAATAACTGAGAGAAGTAGTTCCTCCACCTATTCGAAATGTTGTAGGAATCTGCAAGCAGATCACCATTCTCATCCTTCACTAAGTTACTGCTAGGCTGGTAACCCCCTTAAAGTCGTTTATTCCTCTATACAGGTCTCTTATGTTCTTGTTCTTACTGTTCATTGCAAGGTCATCAATTCTGTCTTTCAGATATTCCCTCTTTTTGTTCCTGAAATGCCTGCTGGATTCACATCTTATATTGTTCAGATTATCCCCATTTAACTCGTTTGGATCCTGTAACCATTGCAATTTGGCCTGCTTTCTTTGACCTAATAATTTTGAGCATCCTTCATCGAACAATGGCTTATGCTTCTTCGGTTCATAATAACCTAGACCCTCTTTGGCAAACATTTTTATATTCTCTCAAATAGGTTTCCAGTTGTTATTAACATCCACCTCAGTTTTCAAGTTTTCCAAAGCTGCGAACCTATTTGAGATTTTAACACGATACTGCTCTTTACCCTCTACCTCATTTAATTTCTTGAGATTGAACCTCTCCATGTGAACTCTGTGTGTTGTTTGCTTGCTCACTGCCAGTCTTTCCCTAACCTTTGCCACCACCAGGTAATGGTCAGTATCACAGTCTGCTGCCCTGAATGATCGGACATCAAGTATACTTGAGTGCCGTCTCCTATCTATCAAAATATGGTCTATTTGATTGTGTATCTTCCCATCACGAGATGTTCAAGTAAATTTATGGATGTTACGATGTGGGAACATTGTACTTTTGACAGTAAGATGTTTTGATGTGACAAAGTTTACTACTCTAACTCCATTATCATTACTAATCTCATGCAAACTGTCATTCCCAATTGTTGGTTTGAAAATGTCTTCCCTCCCTACTTTGGCATTGAAATCTCCTAACAAAATTTTCTTAGGGTACTTCGGGAATTTATCAAATACATGTTCTAATTCTTCATAGAATCTATCCTTTATGTCGTCAATTTTATCTTCTGTTCGGGCAGGAACCTTCATAACAATTATATCACACCAGCGATCTTTTAGTATTATATATGACATCCTATCTCCATGATTTATTCTGATCGTCTTACAGTGCATACATTTATTCACCTTACTCTTCTCTCTTGCACTACATGTTTCAGCACCAAAGTGCCATCTTCAGGTGCTTTTCTATGTACGTCGAACTACTTCATTGCTTGCCCTGTTGTCCTTATACTAAAATAACTAAAATATATATTCGTCATATATAATGATAAATTTAAATATTAAAACTGTTCTGGATTTGTCATCCGTATGTCGTATCTCAGTACTCGAGTCACACCTATCTTCTTCTATCGGAGTATTCTTCCTACTTTCATGTGTGTATTGTGCTTTGTGTTGTGTCTTGCTCCTGTGACTGCGTGTGTTATACATACCCAGCAGACTCAGCAGTATAACACACGCAGTCACAGGAGCAAGACCACAACACAAATAACAATACACACATGAAAGTAGGAAGAATACTAGTTTGGCTCATTGGAACCCGAGCCTAGTCGGACTCGCGAGCCAGACTCGTACGTGTATGGGCCCCTTAACAATCATTACAATCACGTTACATGACTCCGTCCTGTAGTACCGTCATCAGAGCCTCGTGTAATGACAGCAGACTACTCAACACTGCGCTGTACACACTCCTTTTGAATGCAAGAAGAAGCGGTTGTGTTTGTTGTCATTGGGAAGTTTGGTTTCTAACCCTTTGAAGCTTGAAGAAGAAGGGAAAATGGAGGGGTAGTGAGAGAAAACACACTTAGGTGGGCTGACAGAAAAGATTTTCGTCTTTGAAGGTTCACAGGCAGTGTTTGCTCGCCCTACTGGTAGAGGTGCGTTTCAGATAGGGTAAAGGTTTGGGAAGTGACAGGAGAGGAGGCGAGCTGGGTTGTAAGACGAAGTTCGTGAATATAATATGTAAGAATTCAGTCCGTACCTCGCAGGAAACACATCACTTCTCCGCTACAAAGCCCAACCGGTTAATGCTTTTTAGGGATACAGTCGCTGTTTATTGTGAGAACCATATGGAACACACAGATACACTTCCAAATCATATATAAGAAAGCAGTTTGTACCCCACAGGAAACACATTACGTCTCCGCTACAAAGCCCAACCGGTTAATGCTGTTTGGGGAAACAGTCGCTGTTTATTGTGAGAACCATGCGGAACACACTCTGCTGGCAGAATGTAGCGTTTTCTTAGTGGTGAAACGATTGAAACATATAGTTAACACTGTGCTTTAGAGAGTTAAACTTATTTGACGGCAGTTCGAATGTTGTGGATTTTGAGGGTCTGCCCTCTCTCAGTGGAGCGCAGCCGTGCTTGAGAAGCGTATAGTTGCTCAGCTAATCAATAAATTTCTTTCGTTTCCTGGAAGTCGAGAATTAATTACCGTGTTCACAAGAGGCCTTCCACTGGTCCCTACCCTGAACCAGACCAATCCAATCCATACCACCCCAGTGCTATCTCTCTAAGGTCCATCTTATACTTCATGGTGTTCCTAGTGGCCTCTTTCCTTTTGGCTTTCCTACCAATATCCTTTATGCATTCAGTTCCCCCATTCGTGCTACATTCTTGTCAATCTCATTCTCCTCGACTTGATCATTCTAATTGTACTTGTCGAAAAGTACAAGTTATGAAGCTTCACATTATGCAGTTTTCTGCAACCTCCCGTCACTTCATCCCTTTTCGGTCCAAATATTCACCTCAGCACCGCGTTCTTAAACACCCCCACTCTACTTTCCTACCTTAATGTCACATACGAAGTTTCACACCAATACAGAACCACGGGGAAAATGATAATTTTGTGTTTGTATGCAACAGACGAGAAGATCGAATGGTAGCAAGTATTACTCGAAATTTATGTCATTTTAATCTCCTGAATAAAATTTCGATTTGCTGCCGTCGATCCCAAATATCTGAACTGTGCCACATTTTCAGTGGATCTCTGTTGGCTGCGTTTCGGTTAAGACCTGTATGCTGACAAATGTACTTGTTACGTGAACTGTTTTATTGTTTGAGGTCGAATAAACCTTAAATATAGCGTCAGGATTTGTACGTGAACTCTGTCGAGGTTATCCCGTGTTCTGTAACCTCAGGTGCCCTTTCCTCTTGCTCTTCTGCCTGTTAGAGTTGGTACGAGCTGGGCATTATGCAAACTGTCGCCTGTCTAAAGTGAATGGCGAGCTGTTACCGCAAGATATCAGATCGGTTCAGGGATGAACAGTTGTTCTGTTACTGCCCGACAGAAGTTCGGAACGTACAGAACTTACAGACAGCCCTTACGTAATTAATCTGAGACCTTTTTAAATGACAAGCTTTCCATTTAAACACAAAGAAAAGCGTTAACCAGTCGTCTTGAATTAGAGTCGGGAATCGGTTCAGAGTTCATCTTGTGCGACGAAAAGATGTCAGAATATGCCGCGTTTGTCCGTCTGTCCGGATTTAACCAGTTAGAGAACCGCTGAGTGGATGTTGATGAAATTTGATGTACATGGAGGATCGGTTAAAATCGGACAGCAATACCGGACACTTCACACGAAGACCTACGCGCGTTTGTACACGCAACTCGCTGAATGTTTCGGAGAAAACTTAGTAGAGACATGTGAACACATATAGTGTTTGTGGAGTACACTTTCTCGTAAGTCAGTCGCGTAAGTAGGAGCTCGCCGCCTCGTTCTGGTTAGCGTTGCCCAATGTACGCTCGAGTCTTCCACCAGATGACTTGCGCCCACGTTTAGTGCCTCCCACCCCCGCGCGTGGTTAGCAACATGGCCTGCAGATGTACTGTGTGACCCAGTTCCGAAACCACAGCTATCCAGTGGCGAGTCACGTGTCCGCCACTGCTCGTCAGGAACGATCGTGCATTTTGATGTGGGCCCAGCGCCCCTCTATACTATTTTTGTTACAACCACATTCGCTTCCCCCCACTCAGTTCATGCCTGGGCTAACATTAAAGGGGGCTGGGTGGGGTCTCGTTCTGCGGGATCTTGTAGCTGAGGTAGCTCAGTTGATGTAGCGACTGGACGTCCGAGGAGACGGGGTTGGATTCTCGACAGGAGCATATAACGTCCATAATGTTCAGACCGGCTCTGGGGCCCACCTAGCCTCCCATCAAATATGAACCGGGGGCGATTTCCCTCGCGGCAAGGCGGCTAGGGCGTGAAGCTGACCACTCGACTCCTACTGCCGAGATCAAGTATGGTGGAGCTATACCTCCACTCCTCCACACGTAGTCCTAACGTGGTGCTTAATTATTTAAACCCAGACATAATGTTACCTATTATTATTATTATTATTATTATTATTATTATTATTATTATTATTATGAGTTTAGTAGCCCATTTAATGACGCTGTGAGTAACTCATAGTGTGTAGCGTCGAATGGTGGGATGAATTTGAAGTGATCGTGTCCTAATTTGGTACATTGCCTGGACGGACTGAAGATAACGACAGAAGACGTCAGTGAGGATATCCAATCTGCGGGCTCAGATACGAACCCGGGATATCCCGAATATGAAGCAGGAGTGATGCACATTCGATCGTGACATTGTCTCCTTTATTTTTAAAATATTCATGACCCACTGAAGGGGCATATCTGAGCTTTCAGACGATGTCAGGAGCTGTGAGTGTTGGCTGTCTGCAGTCATTAGGTGGATAGCTCAGTACCAGAAGAAGCAGCTCTCCACTTCTTGACGTTAATCTAATTTTTGCTTCTGCCCGTCAGCCTGAAGGGACGCAAGTGCAGTGTGATGTCGGCGCGTACGCACTGGGGACTGCACCGCTTGGCTCTCGCCAGCAGGAAACATCTAGCACGATACAGGATGATTCATTCGGAGCAGGCTCCGAATTAATTATTAGTAGGGCTCGGATTTCTATGACATGTCACATTTTTATCCTGGCATCTTTTCACATGTATAATTAAATATAAACGCATTTCTGACTCCTGTGAACACGAAAATACGGTTTTTATTGGTCATATAAATGCATATTTGAACCATATTTTAGCTTTAGATAATATTTGGGCCCGAAGTGATATAAAATCATATTTTTGGTCATATTTTAGGCGAGTTTCACTTATTGCTCAGAAATATCTTTGCAAGTATTGGCAACGATGTTATTTGGAACTTCATTTCTTAGAAATAGTTGGCCTTGTGTAACGGGATTTGAAGGAATACTGTACAGTGTGAAGGGTAACAGTTCTTGACCTGGCGTGGAATCAACCACTTTGAAAAGAGAAATTGCCACCTCTGCCTCTGTTTGTCTGTCTGTCTGTGTCTCTTTTTCTCCTCCACTGCAGTGATACCTGAAGTCCACTTTGTTTCTTGCATATTGGTGAAAAAATTTTTTCATCCACAAAGCGGAAAATTTCTACCCTCTCTCCGAAACCCGTCCATTACAGTACTGTATTCATAACTCCAGTTGTTCTGTATAGTTTCAAGATGCCTGAAGTCAAGTGCTCTAATAGCGTGAAGTTGCGTGGTTTTATTAAAGAGTTTGGTGACAAATATTTTAGTACTGACGGAGAAATTTTATTTTGCAAAACGTGTGAAGTGAAAGTTACGGCAGACAAACGTTTTACGGTGCAACAACACTGCAATACAGCTACACATAGAAGCTGTGTAAACAGAGAAATTACCACGGAAAGTAGACAGCGATTGTTGTTTGAAAAGTCATCCTCCAGTTCACCAAAATCAGGAAATGCCTCCGAGTTTTCAAAGGATCTTTGTACTATGATGGTTTCATCAAATATTCCATTACATAAAGTAGATACACCTAGTTTCCGAAACTTCCTCGAAAAATATACAACTCATCCCATTCCGACCGAATCCACATTAAGAAAGAACTATCTCACTTCCTGCTACGATGTTACCGTCAATAAAATAAGAAACTGTGTCGGAAATAATAAAATATGGGTGTCTATCAATGAAACTACCAACGTAAGTGGTAGATTTGAAGCGAACGTTGTTGTTGGTATACTGAAAGATGACCAGCCTCGAGATATATTCCTATTGGCATGTGAGGTGTTGGAAAAAGTGAGTAACTTCCATCACTGTTGTTTTCGACAATGCGATGAATTTGCTGTGGCCAAATAAGGTAGAACGAGAGAATGTGCTGCTCTTCTTAATGGATGCCACTCCATATATGGTAAATAAAGGCAGCAAAGGGACTTCAGGTACTGTATCCCAAAATGATTCATGCAACGTGTCTCGCACATGCTCTGCATAGGGTAGCAGAAGAGGTGCGAGAGAGCTACTTTGATGTAGATAAATTAATAGCAAATGGGAAGAAAATTTTTGTTAAGGCTCCACTTCGATTGCAGAAGTTTAAAGGAGAGGCTCCATCACTACCCCTTCCCCCTAAGCCTATTCTAACACGATGGGGGACTTGGCTCGATGCTGCAGATTATTATTGCACACACTACAGTGTGATTGAAAATATCTTCATGAAGTTTGACAGATGATTCGTCTCCAATTCGAACTGCACAAAATTTGTTTTCATCAACCACGTCAAGAAATCTAGCGTATATAAAATCAAATTTCAGTGTGATATCAAAATCCATCATTAGACTTGAAGCTGTGGGCATGCAAATGTGCAATGCATTACAAATTGTTAAGAAAGTTGAAAGTGAACTACATCAAGCACAGGGCGAAGTTGCTGTGAAAATTAGTGCAAAATTACAAAATGTGCTCCAACGAAATCCTGGATATTCAACACTGTGTACAATTTCTGACATTCTTTGTGGCAAAGAAGTTGAATTTGACAACAGTGAATTAGAACTTGACGCAAGTGATTTGACTTGTTTTAAGTATGCCCCTGTGACATCTTGCGACGTAGAAAGGAGTTTCTCCAAATACAAGGCCATTGTTAGTGACAATCGGAGGTCCTCAAGTTCGGGAATTTGAAAATGCATGTTGTCATTCGGTGCAACTCTGCTGAAAAGGAAGATTAAGGTACTGTACAAATTATTTACCTGCAACTATTAGCACACTTTACTTTACTTTTCACTCTAAACTAACCAATACTTTCCTTCATGTTTTCTCTTTACAGGGTCAGCAATGTGTTGTGATGGATGCTTCACGGCTTAAAGACATTTATTCAGAAAAAATAACTTTGTACACTTTTCAGTAAAACGCCATTCAGCTTCTCTCTTTATGGGGTCAGCAATGTGCTGTGATCGATGCTTCAGAGCTTAAAGATATTTATTCAGGACAAAATAACTTTGTAAACTTCTTAATAAATTGCCATTCTTAGGAATTTTTGTTAAATATTTACTTATTTTTTGTGGGCCATTCTGTCATATTTTGCCATTTTTAGGGCATAAATGCATGCATATTTTCAAAGTTTTTAGGTCATAGAAATCCGAGCCCTAATGATTAGAAAATGCACACTAACTTACCGCTGGAAACGAAACATGGCGACTACATACCTCGGTAGACGTGGGGATAACTGGGTTACAGAAGATGCGAAATAGGTTTTCCTTCGCTTGGAGACACAGGCCGACAGGACGCTCCTTTCTCGCAAATGTTGCAGCCTGTAGACAGGCAGGCAGCATGCGCAGTGTTGCGAAGTATACGATGATGCCAGTTTTACATTTCGATCTGTAAATTATTGCGTGACTTGCAGTGATTGATTCGGGACTCCTCCAAGTAAATCACCCTGTGTTCCCGAGCAAAACTCACAGTTCCTACTTACCAAATTGCACAGGTATGTAGTCCCCAAGTCTGCAACTCTTTTACTTTTATGATGAACTTGTTGCTTCTGTATACGTTAAAACCGTCGCAGGGCCGCCGTGTTAACTGGCCCACGCACAGTGTTTATGGTTTGTCTGCCCCCCCCCCACTCCACGTGCCCAGCTCAAATAGCTCATACCAGGAGCTAAAGCAAATTCCGCACGGCTTCCATGCGGTAGTGGCCTAGTTTAAGGATATATGTCCTCAGCCGGGGTTTGAACCAGGCCCTCCCGACTGCGAGGAAACAGCCAACCCGCTGTGTAACCTTGGCTCCTGTGGCAGTGAGTGTGCACGCAGCGGTCATTATTGTGTATCGTGCATAGCTTGTAGCGGCGCTCTCAGTCACGAGGAAGCGGTCGTGGCCTGTTTGTAGGTACTACCGCGGCGTTTGTGTGGCGAGACACGGAAATTACGAGGAACCTCCGTTAGGGCAGCCCGTGACCCGTTCGAGTTCACAAGCTTTACTGTTTCAGAGGTACCAGGTAGATGGTTTCATTGTTCTCTTGTTTAACGGCGACGTGTCGATGAGCGTGAGCATGCCGCACCAGAGTTTCAGATTGCGAGGAAATGTTGCGCCGATTGGTTCGGATCGTCTGAGAAGCGTGAAGCTCAGGAGTCCATCCTCCAGGAATAGGAGCCCCTGCTATAGTTATATATATCGTATGGTATTTCTTCTTCTTCTTCTTGTGTTGCTCCCGCTTGGAGCATATGGCGTGCGTGAAACGCTTCGTTTCACTTCTTAATCTAAGACAGTTGGTAGGACTCCTTGGACGGGGGATCAGCCCGTCGCAAGACCGCTAGTTAACACAAATGGAAATTCAAGCCTTCAATAGGATTCGAACCCACGATCCCAGTGTTCAAGCCGGCGAAGACATTTCATGCATTAGACCGCGGGGCCACCGTGATAGGCTTCCGGTATTTAGGCTGTGATATTTATAAATGGAAGCGAACCTCGATCCATTCATCTCCATAAGCACCGGAGACGAGGCGCACTCTGGGTCACACTTGTCAGTTGCTTCTGCCACCAGCCCGGTCACAGAGGACATGAAAACTGGGCGAGGGAGAAAGGATGGGTGGGATATGAAATCGGATTGTGAATTCTGCAAGCGTGCAAAATTATAAGACTTCTTGTGTCTGGCAGCCGTGAGAAGTTGGCAGCTGAGACGTTACTCTGCAATCAGCAGCATCATAGTGAGATCGTTAGCTCTGTTTTGTGCAGAGTGTCAAAGGGTTTGTTTGTAGGCGCACAGAGCAGGACAGCGGCAGACGGTACTGCCATGAACACTGCAGACGGTACTGGAATGGAACACTGCATGTGGTAACTGAACAAAACAATATAGGCGGTGTTGGAACGGAACACTGAAAATGGTAAATGAACAGAACACTATAGACGATACTGGAGCGGAATACTGCAGGTGATAACTGGAACGGAGCACTGCAGACGGCAACTGAACAGAACACTATAGACGGTACTGGAGCGGAACACTGCGCGCAAGTAACTAGGGCCTTGTGGGTGCAAACCGACCTCAGTTGGCGCTCGGATCTTCCTACCCGGTATACAGCATGCACTTGAGTGGGGCAGTTGGATTGCTGTGGCACTTATGGACGGGCCTCCACATTCTAACGGAAAACTGTTCTCATTTCATATAGATGGAAGAATCTTGTTTTAAACAGTTAATCTAAAGAACCTATTCTTATGAGGTAAACACAGAGAAATTCAAGTACAGTGGAACCTCGCTTAACGAGCACCTCTCATAACGAGTAATTCGCATAACGAGCAAAACAAAATGTACAAAAATGACTCTCTTAACGAGTGACGTTTCGCATAACGAGTGACGAGAGGGGAAGTCCCGGACTGTGCGCTTGCTACATCAGTCTGTGTTTAGCACTCGTTCCGCTAGCTCTTAGTGTCGCTTGTGATCACACATTTTTCCAAACTTGTGTTCAGACATATTATTTGTGATTTTTTGTGCCCCTTGCAAAAATATCCCCGAAGAAAAAGCCGAAAAAAGATAGCCATAAGAGAATAAAAATAATCGTAGAAGTGAAACGTAAAATCATTGAAAAGCGAGAACGAGGTGTGAGCATGGCTGATGTAGCACGCACATACAGTCGGTCTACATCAACAATTTGCACTATCCTCAAGAACAAGGACAAGATTAAGGAGACAGATGCTTCAAAGGGAGTGACAAGAATATCCACGCAACGGTTACGTATTCTCGACGATGTTGATGGGTTGCACCTCATATGGATAAACGAAAAGCAATTGCAAGGCGACACTAATAACGAGAACATCATCTGTGAGAAGGCGAAAGTGATTTTCGCCGACCTCGTTAAGAAGGCGCCAGGAGCATCAACGGCCGAAGGAAAAGCATTTAAAGGAAGCGGTGGGTGGTTCGAGAAGTTTAAGAGAAGAACCAGGATCCACAGCGGTGTAAGGCACGGTGAAGCAGCAAGCTCCGACACAGAGGCAGCAGAGAACTTCATCGGCGACTTCAAGAAGCTCGTAGATTCTGAGGGTTACCTGCCGCAACAGGTTTTTAATTGTGACGAGACGGGTCTCTTCTGGAAAAAGATGCCGAAGCGAACCTATATAACAGCAGAGGATAATGCACTGGCCGGCCATAAGTCAATGAAAGACCGTCTCACCCTGCTATTTTGTGGCAATACAAGCGGAGACTTGAAAATTAAACCGCTGCCTGTTTACCATTCAGAAATTCCAGGATCCTTCAAGAAGTGTAAAGTCCAGAAGAGCAGGCTAAATCTGATGTGGAGCTCCAACAAGGCTTGGGTGACATGTGACCATTTTTACTGATTGGATCAATGAAGTGTTTGGTCCTTCTGTGAAAAAATATTTGCTTGAGATGAATCTGCCACTCCATGTCTTGCTTGTTATGGACAACGCTCCTGCCCATCCTCCAGGCCTACAAGATGACCTACTTGAAGAATTTAAATTCATCAAGATCCAGTTTCTGCCTCCCAACGCCACTCCGTTACTCCAGCCTATGGACCAGCAGGTTATTTCTAACTTTAAGAAGCTGTACACTAAAGCACTCTTCGAGCGTTGTTTTGAGGTAACTGAAGGGACCAAACTCACTCTCAGAGAGTTCTGAAAATATCACTTCCACATAGTTGCCTGCCTCAAGATGATCGAAAAGGCGTGGGAAGGGGTTACCAAGAGAACCCTCACTTCTGCTAGGAAGAAGCTTTGGCCGAGGAGCGTTGTCGAATGTGACTTTGAGGAGTTTGAGATAGTACCTGTTGATCCTGTAGTCAACAAGATTGTGTCTTTGGCCAGGATCATGGGGCTGGAGGTGGATAACAATGATATTGATGAGCTTGTGGAAGAGCACAGCCAAGATCTGACCACCGAAGAGCTTATGGAGTTGCATTGTGTTTCACAGCAAGAAGTTGTGGAGGAGAGTTTGTCAGAGGAGGAGGAGGAGGTAACAGAAAAGCAACAATCTTCTGGCGCAATAAGAGAAATGCTGAAAGCATGGGAAACTTTTGCATCGTACATTGAGAAGCATCACCCTAATAAAGCAGTGTCTATGCGCTCTACAAATTTATTTAATGATAATGCTCTGTCGTATTTTCACCAAATTTTGAAGCGTCGGCAAAAACAAATGTCTCTAGACAGCTTTCTAGTAAAAATTAATTAGATATGTATCATAAATAATAAACTAATTATTTCGATTTTTTTGTTTGTTTTTTCCTGCAAATCTTAATTCGGATTCTAGGTTGGTTCATTCCGCATAGAATAAAAGATGAAGATGATTCACGCTCCTTAACCACGTATAAATAATTTTTTTTTGAATAAACGTTATACATAAGGTTTTTTGAGTATTTTTTTCGGCATGGAACACATTATCATATTTTACATTAATTTATATGGGAAAAATTATTTCGCTTCACGAGTGTTTCGCATTACGAGTAAGATTCTGGAACGAATTATGCTCGTTAAGTGAGGTTCCACTGTATATATTTCTGTCTTGTCATCAAAATGCAGGGCAAAATCATCACATAAAGATAGCAGTGCGATCCTTTGAAAATATGGCTCAGTTCAAATGTTTAAAAACGACAGAAACAAATAAAAATTTTATTCAGGACAAAATTTAGAGGAGACTGAATTCGGGTAATGCTTGCTACCATTCAGTTCAGAAGCTTTTGTCTTCTCGTTTGCTGTCTAATAGCTTAAAAATATGAATATACTGTAATGTACAAGGCGTTTGCGTGACAAATAATAATGGATTCTGGATTTGAAGATTGGATTTATTGGCACTTTAAAATTACAAGAAACTATAAGGGCTATCGAACTCCTTCTGAACACCGCGTGTCTTGCGAATCTATCACTAATCTCGGACTGATCTCTTCTGCTGCTTGAATTCATGAATTCACTGCCTTTTGTAACTTCCACGCGACCCTAATAGAGATCATGGCTTCCAGATATTCCGCTACTGTGTTTCATGAAACCATTTTCTCGGAATCTTGTGTTAATTTCGGGCATCTCTTTGATTCCTCCAAACGTGTTCGTTGCCGCAAAACGTGTTTTAACAATCCGTTGTCTAGCAATGGATATTGCAATACAAAACTGTAATTTTACATATGGTTCAGTATGGGTATGAAAGTTGGTCTCGAACATTTTGGGAGGAACATAGACTGAGGGTGTTTGAGAAGAGGGCGCTGAGCAGAATATTTGGACCAAAGAGGTATGAAGTGACAGGAGGTTGGAGAAGACTGCATAATAAGGATGGTGAAGTTAGTCAAGGAGGACGAAGTGGGCGGTCCTACTAAAAAGTCTAGACTTAGATGGGAGTATAATATTACAATGAATCTCAGAGAAATGGGTTGTGAGTGTGTGAACTCGATTCATTTCGTGTAGAGTAGGGACTATTGACGTGACCTCTGCAGTTGATACATAATTACTTAATCTATACTTTCGTTTCTCCAGGTTTCCAGCGGCAGCCATTCACTGTACCGACGGGGCTGGCAAGTGGGAGACACTCCAGGAGCTCTTGGGCTCGTGTCTCGCCTTGACGGAAGTTCTTGTGAGTTCCTTTACCGCCTCCAGGCAAGTGCCGCTGGTATGGTACGATCGCTTCCTTCCACATCCCTTCCGATTCGCTGTTAGTAATTACACCACCATTCGGTAGTTAGAGGAGTCAGGATAGCTCAGTCGGTACAGCGACGGGCTGGCCTGCCGGGATTCGATTTCCGGCAGCGTTAAGATTTTTATCTTCTCCATAGCATCCAGACCGACTCTGGGGCTCACCCAGCCTCCTATGCTATGGGTACCTGGAGCTCGCTTATCCCAGGCGTAACGAGGAGGGGGCGTGAAGCTGACCACTCACCCCCATCTAATGCCGAGGTAAGGAATGGCGGAGCTATACGCCTTCATGGCGTGGTTCTTAATTAGTTAAGCACAGAGACAACTTTACCTTTCCCTTAGACAGTGAGTTCGGGCTCCAGAAATAGTCGTTAGGCCAACTTAAGAGTGCCCAAGCTCAATCCAGGGCTCCTACTGCTCGTCACATGTTATTGGAATGGCCAGTCAAAGAGGGCGAGATTGGCAGGGCATGTAGCAAGAATGGCAGGGACATCCTTAGTTTTGTTGCGAAAGCCTGAAGTAAAGTGACCAGGAGGTAGGTTTGGTCTTAGATGAGACGATAGCACTAAACTGGGTCTTAAGAGGAATGGGATGCGAAGATGTGGACTGCAGTCAAGGACCAGTGGAAGGTACTTGTGAAAAGGACTTTCGGATGTGGTGAAATGTTGAGAATTTCTTGAACGGCTGAGCGACTACTAGCTTCTGAAGGGAGACTCAGTTCCATGGAGTTAGGTTGACCTGTGCCCCTGAGGTGGACACTGATGTTAGTCAACGTGAGGAGTTAGACCACCGGCGTGCATACGGCCAGCTTGACCCTCGCTGTGGACAGACCCCCAATTAACGCTTGGTGTGCAGCTAGCTCTGAAGACGAACCCCCTACCCTGGGTGCAATTCCTTCATTCCCACGCCCACACAAATATTGTCAACTGAGCTACTCAATTTTCTCTTCTTCGTTTACTTGTAGAAGTTTCTGTCCCCCCCCCCTCTTTCTCCAAACCAGCAAGATGGCTGACAGTCCCCTCCCACTTTGCTTCCTTATGCCCATTTGGATTCAACAAGAAGAAGAAGAAAAAATGCTTTATATATTTCCAACTTGTTCGGCCCAGTCAGCTTTGAAACTTCAACTAGCGTCCGTCCGTCCGTTTTCTGATTGTCTTGTCAAGGAGCGACTACGAAATATATCTCAGGTTTATATCTGCCAGCAACTTCTCTCCTCGTCCTCCTTTTTATGTGTTTCTTTTTATTCTCTTGTGGGCCTGGAAACCGCCGGCTTTTTCTGCAGAAGAAGCCAATCTCATTCGTTTCTCTCATCCGCTTTCAATTTTCTTCATGCCTCTCTCTCGCTGCCTCAGTAACAAGCCCGACGGAAGCTCCTACTGAGGCAACTGATTCGCTCGCCACGAGGAAACTTTTGCTGCTTGTTATCGCGTCTTGTAAGCAAAGCACATATGTCCTGCTGTATAAATATATGAGCAAGTTTTATCGCTGTCATCGCAGTTTGGGGTTGCCATAGCAACGAATTGCCGGAACGTTATACATTTCTAAAGGATGGACTTTGCCTGTCGTCCGCTGTTCTAAAGATCGCAACGTTTGAAATCGCAGAGACTGAGGTTAGCCCTTTCCAAGGGACACAACAGAGTGTTTGTACCCCCCACCCCTGACGACGGAAACATGTCCAGATTCCGAAACGTTCTGTCCTTTAGAATACCGGACGATAAAGAAAAATGAAACAAATCTGACGTTGCGAGAAGTACAATTATGTAGTTGGTCACGAACGAGCGAGCAGTCTTTTCTCTGTGTCTGATGGTTCTGTTGCGGGAATGCTCGTAATATTTTTCTGTGGGTATGTGACGTCTGTAGACCGTGAAAGGAGACGGTTTGCGGGTGTGCTTTGTTAAAAGTGGAGCCGGACTTGTCATTGCGGAACGTATGGGACCGAAAGGAATGCGGGTGAAAGCCTGGGAAGCCAGTAGTGCTGTGACGTATAGACCCTTTGTTAGGCAGAGACCTTGAAACAAGCAATGAGTGCAGCCGTTGCTGTGCAACGGGAGAATAAGCAAACGGCTGTTTCTGAGCAACGGCTTGGTAAACACGTACCCGCGGAAACGGATACACACCGAAAAATAGACTTACTGTTTGAAACAGGGGTTTTCAGTGTGGTCCTTGTAAAGTGGTTATAAAGAAGATAATTGTGGCAATCCAGCCAATTGAAGGTTGGCAGTTCAGTTGAGCTGACAGCTGACAAGAGTTCAATTGCGGGATATTTGCCGGACACTAACGACATGAGCGCGTGAAGCTGAAGAATCTCCACTGTTAGAAGCCGTTGGCAGGGAACGGCTGGTTAAATGAGAACAGGCTGGAAAAGGCTTCGCGGGTGCTTGTTGTGGGCATCAGAAGTAGCGCTGTAATTAAGTGTAGTCGCGGGTCGTGTTAAAGTGTAATACCCAATCCATACTCCATCTGTAGTCACACCCCTAAATCGTGTCAGTACGGAGCCTTGTATAAAGAATGGCGACGCTGCCAGTTGAGCCCACAAGGGTTGTCATATAACCACGCACCCTGCCCTGGCTTCGTGTCGCTCAGCCCCCACGTCACCCTTGCAGGGTTATCGTCAGTTACCTCAGGGGCTGCTTTCCCCGCGGGGGATAAGCATCTCCAGCAGGGGGGGAGAGGATGTGGCACAGAGTTCCCAGATCATGCAGCTGTCCTCTCCTTGTTCGGTCACGTGATTTGACTTCACACGGGCCTGTGCTGTGACCGGTGTTGAAGCCTGACGCCTGCAGGCGGGACAGACATTACTCTGCTGTCGGCTGGGAGCACGGTTCGAGTTTTCACTTTTGACGCGCACACGACGAAAAGTTGCAAAATTCTGTATTACCTTCGTCATGTGTGCTGGCTGTACGTCTGCGTGTAACATGCTGACAGTCGCTCAACAGATTTTCATGAAATTTCATATTGAGAAATGTTACCGTTTTTTTTTAATCTCCCAATTTCGATTGAAACGGACAAGAATGCCGGACACTTCACATGAAGACCTGTGCATGTTTGTGCGCGCGTCTCTCAAACGTCACTCGCTAAACGTTTTTCGGAGCGGAAAATGTTCCGGACAGAACTTTTATAGAGAGCAATGAATCACGTTTTATGTACACCGCAGTTTTCCCAGAAGGGAGTGAACGCGCCAGAATTGTTACGCTCTGCACTCGTTTCCTAACTTCGTATAAATTAAGATTTCTCTCGGCTGGGTTCTGACGCCGTGTAAATTGTCTGTCGGTTAACAAAAGTTTGGAGGAACCCTTTGCCTGCACGTTTAGCGGGTAAGGCTATTCCTCCTAGACGGTTGTACCCGTCTACAAAACTACACGGCGTCACTTTCCAGTCGTCAGTAATATTTACAGTCACAGTTTGAGAACTCCATGTCACTGGTGGAAGTGTATTGCGCTCTGCTTCTGGTCACGTGAGACATGGCGAGACCAGAACACTCGCAGTATATTCTCACGTTCTGCTGCTGCCTGTAGCGCGACTGGTTCGCGCTGCCGCCATGTTAGTCTCACGTCCTTGCGACGCATTCGCCTACAGCCGATACGCCGTACTACAAGGAGCCCTCTTGTCTGTTCCCTCTGATGCCCTCCCCGCACACAGCACTTAATTGCCCTTGCTGGCCCTTCGAGTAATCCGCGGATCTGTTACTTGGATAGCGGTCAAGCTCAGCGGTACCTGCACGCGTCTGTACGTCTCCACAGCGTCTCGTCATTCGCTTCTCAACTGTTGCCACTCCCCGTGAAGCGGCCCGGATAGTAACAGTAACACTTGCAATTCTGAAATTCAGGCCTAAAATAACGTGTGAAAATCCAGTTAATTGTGAATAATTATCGAAAGGTCGCAGGTTCGATTCCTGATGAGATCATCGGATTTCTCAATTGACCTAATCCTTCCAGCCGCACTATGGCCCTGGGGTCGACTCAGCCTATAATAGAAATGAATACCAGGAATCTTCCTTTGGGTAAAAGACGGCCGGCGCGTAAGACTGACAACCTCACCGCCAAGTGTGAGCCGATTGTCTAGAGAATATATGAAAGTCGCGAAGTCTCGCAACCCTATGGGCCTCCACGGCCTGTGACAGGAATATGGTTTTTACTTGTTTGTAATTATAATATAATTGCGAGCATAAGAATTGATATCCTTCTTGACAGAACAGCTTTTACGACTCGAATAGAAAGATCAGTTAGTTAATTGTGTTCTTACAAAAGATACAGACATGCTGTGTGGAGAAAATGTAGACTTTTTTAATGTTAGGGCAGGTGGCCGATATCGTAAACACTGGGCACAACTTTCCCTTGGGTTTCAGTTCGTACCGTTGGGTTTTCATACGCCCACTTCACGTCTGGAGGCCGCGCTAAATTATGCAACACCGGGAGAGGATCAGGTGGAATGCGGTGTTGCCTTGTCAGCAAGTGGGTGGAATACTTTCACAATGAATAATTTTGCGTCGGATCTCTTGCCTTGTGCATAGATATTGCCTTGTCGGAAGAGAAACAAGCAAGGGGCACGTTCAAATATTTACCTTGTGTTGTGTCGCCTCGCGACCACTCGAGTGGCATGCGTTCCTCTTGTGGGGTTACAGGCAGGCACTTCGGTCGATCTAACGTCTAACGTGCGATCCTACTGCTCCTTCGCGTGCAGTTACATGTACGGACAGCTGGCAACATTGGCACACGAGCAGGGTCTAGACTCGCCCCGCAGCTGACAGTACCAAATTTCGCAAATATCCTTTCAGCAGTTACGGAGGTGTAACATGCGGACCGACAAAACTCCCCATATGTGTTCGCAACTCATCGCACCGCATGGACACAGTTCAGCGATTTCGCATTTGATGTGTCTGAATCGACCTCTGGAAGTGCGAGTCCCATATTAATTGTGCGTTGGCAAATTTTGTGGGGCCCCGTATTTGGTGGGCGTAATTTTGACGAATTTAGGCTGGAAGAGCTGTATAAGAAGCACACAGTAGCCACTTGGGGAACCATCTCAACATTTGCTTGGAGACGGAAGAAAATCAGGAAACCTTTGTCAAAATAGCAGGTCGCAGGAACTTCCGCTTACATACCGACATCTAACGATCAATCTGGCAACTAAATAACATAGAAGAGGTTCCCTGAGGCTCTCCTGACAAGTGCGCCTTTGCATAATTTTTATTAATACATTGGTAATTTGTTAGACATCAGTGTAACAATGCACTCGTTATAAAATTAGATTGCTTATGTAATGGACAAGGCAGGAAGAAAGGTACGGTAATCCGCGATAAGGTGACGTTTACTCGTGTGGAAGACTACCGACGTTTAGGTGGAACATGTGCCTCCATATTCAGGGTTGGAGACTAAAAAGCAAAATAAACTCTGTGGCCTGTAGTCCGCAATCGAACTATACTTATCGAGCGACCGCTGCTTGTCAGCGAAGTTAGTGCCAACTTTTGCTGATAGAGGATGTTGCGTGCTCAATGCAACGGATCCCCACAGCCGTTAATCACTGTTTTCTAGAAGTAGCTCCTCAGTTACCCTCACGAGGCTGAGTGGACCCCGTTCCAGACCCACTACTCAGGATATATGGTAGCGCCGGGAATCGTACCCGGGACCTCCGGATCTCTATCCAGGATCTCTGACCACTAGACCACAGAGACGGTCGGGTTGGAGACTGAGCTACGCAAAAAGAAGCAAGAAGCAGGCGGGAAGCAAATGCCATCATAACCCCGTGATAATTTCGAAAAATATTTTCGAATGCGTGTGCTACCAAGAGACCGCCCACTGGGGTGGGGGATTAATCAACCAGGCTCGAAGCAGCGATGCTAAATTTTGAATATGGGTTTAGTATTTTCTCACCCGCTAGTTAGAACCTAGTCCCTGTCCGTGTCCCTGTCCCTCTGCCGCTCATAAGGGCCGTCGGTTTAGCCCAGCGAAGGGACTCTCAATGCTCCGTGTGGGCTTGGTCCCCCGGGGTGCTGAGTTCGGATAATACGCGCTTGATACTGTGACATATAGACCCATTGCCAAGTAACAGTTCTGTAAAAAAGACGACAGTACAACAGCCGCTGCTGGGGAACAGCTCTGTGCGCTCGTTGTTTATCCGGCAACGAGTGAAGACGTTTTCTGTGCAGTGCCTGGTGGGACTATACGTGGTCTGTCCAAAAAGAAACCGAACTTTCTTTTTGAAACATTTATTGATAACTTTACAACTTAATAAGACTTGTCTCCTTCAAAGTACTCCCCTCCACTGCTATACACCCTTCCAACGTTTTTCCCAGTTGTGGAAAGCGTCCTGGAACGTGTTTAGCGGGATAGCGCCTAGGCCCCATAGCGAATTTTCTTCTAGCTCTTCTATCGTCTGAAATCGGCGACCTTTCAGAGTGGATTTCAAATTCTGGGAAAAAGGTCTGCAAGGACCAAATCTGGAGAGTAGGGCGGTTGGGGGACGACAGTCGTCTCGTGCTTCGCCAAAAGCTCACGGATGAGGAGCGACGTGTGTACAGGTGCGTTGTCGTGGTGGAGAATAAAAAACGATCAACAACACCTTCACTGTTTACTGCGAGACCCATACCGAACACACATATATGTGGTGTGGATAAAATAGACAATTGTATAATGTGAAAGCAGGTGGTTTGTATAGTTACCATTGTGCTGTAGATGATTTATGCCCTTCACTTCCTTATCAGGGGCACTACTTACCCTCGACCCTTCGGCCACCAGGGTTACTGCCTTTGACATGAGACGAAGCTGAGCGACATTAGCCCACTGTCCATGCATCCACACAACATTCTTGATGGAAGAGTTACTGCGGAGTAAAGGCTTACTGGCAGCAGGCAGAAGTATCCTCCCCGGTCGCTTTCGCTCTCAGCAACAGTCTCAGGCCACTGCTTAATTTCATCACTAGAGCTAACGGCCGAAGGCTGGGAACCTCCTAAAAATGGCCCTCTTTCTGCTCTCCCCCAAATATATTGCCTCTCACTCATCCCATGACTTTCTCTTTTCACCTGCACGTCTGCTATTCTTTCATATCTCTCGCCATCCTCAGGCGTTCCTGTCACTACTCGTCGCATCAAGTGACGCAGGATTGCGACTGGCTGGTCCCCTCCACGTCGCCCCCATCGGCTTTGGGGCCCTCCCAGCGTCCTATCCAGGACTTTCCCCGGGCGTAAAGCGGCCGGGGCGTGAACCTGAAGACTCACCACTCAGTCACACATCTTCGTCGCATAGTGGTCGTGACACGAGCTGCCCCTTGCTCTGCGCGTGCGCAGGCCGATGCAGCGGAGGTGTTGCTCCAAGCCTCGGGCAGACTGGCCGACAAGTCCACCTCAGTCTTAATCGCTTCCTTCCAAATCCTTTCCATTTCATTCACTGAGACCAAGTTTGACCATACATGATCTGAGGTGTTATTGTCAGTGCCGTTAAATCAACTACACATGTTACACTAAACTCAGCACTGGATAGAGGTGAACGGTCAGCTTCACGCTCCAGTCACTTTACCCCTGCAGACAGAGCCCCCGACACATATTGGACAGCAGGTTGTGTGAATCCCCCCGCTGTGTGGAATCGAAAGTGGATTCTCCAGTAGTGGAGCCTGTACGTGATGTGCTGTACCCGCTCTGTTTAGTGTACTGACATTCAGTTGTCTTTCTTGTGCGCGTCCTTCACGCCCACCATTCATCTTCCACCGCAGCAGCTCTAGAGGCCACTAAAAGTTTGTAAAGCGGCCTGTGACGTCACAGCGCACCGCAGGGAAGTAGCTTGAGGTTAGGAATGCTGTCTCTTTGGAAGTGACGCCATCTTGTCCGGTGGAAGTTCACCGACGTTTCATAATGAACGTACATATTTCTCTAACTTTAGTGTCGAAGGTGTACTGAGTTGGTTTTTGCTTGCCTAGCGTGTCTTTCACCCTGAAGATGGAGGCACGTCATTCCCCCAAAATGTTCCGCCACTTCCGGCTTTCAGCATAGTGCCTTCAACAACAGAGAGAAGTAAGGGAAGAGAACGTAATGGAAACCTATGTGTAGATGGGAAGATAATATTAAAATGGAGTATGAGGAAACGGGGTGAGAGTGTTTGGAATGGATTTGTGCGGCTCTTGTATAGCTGAGCGACTGTTAGCTTCCCAAGAAGAACGCAGCCCAATAGAGTTGGATATCAAGGGGGAGACTGTCTTTGCCATGTGATAAGAGCCAAGACGACGCGCTGACATTAGTGGGGGGGGGGATACAGGGCCAATTGTTCTCGGGTNAATGAGAAAAGAGCGAGAGAATGTATTGTTTGTCACGTGACTGAGTGACTACACGGAGTTTGGATTGCTAAGTGGATTTATTGAACACTTACAGACCGTCACTACAAGTAACACTAGCGCTGTCGCTAGTTCATGCACTACAGCACGCACTGAGTCTTCTCAGTCTGCTGTAGCTTCACCGGTTGTTGCCTGGTAACGGCTTTCAACAACGTAGGTTCCTCAGATTGTTGAGAACCGTACGGAGCACAAAAATACACTGTGTGGGCAGAATGTTAAAGCAGGTGGTACGTATACTAACCACAAGGCTTTAAAGGGTCAATCCTTTAGAACGCAGAGGAACCTGTTTTAATATTACAATGGCGGAGACCTTGCGTTACCATGAAAATTCAACATGAAATCCAGACAACAGCGAGTGTTTGCCTGACGCCGTACCTACTGTGTCCTTGTCTTCCAGCGTTCTTGCAGAGTGGTGTCGCTGACACGTCAGATCGTGAGACTTTCACTGCAAGTTACCTTTTCTTGGCCCAGTACATGCCAAACAACGCCGTGGATGATTTTGTGCACTGCATCATGGAGTACGTGTTTTACAGTGGAGTTAATCGCTTATATTCGGGAGGTTCGCGGTTTGAGTCTTGGACCGGACACCAACTGCCTTTCGAGGCAAATGCCAGATAGTACCGCTATCTGGCATTTGCTCCGAAATGCTTTCCCATTCATTGTTCATCAGTCTTGCTGGCGTCCTTCGCGATATAGTCTAGATGTTGATAGCGTCGCGAGTCATCCCATAATAAAACCTGAGTCAACCCGTACAGCCGGCACCTAGCTCTGTTCCAGCGAGGACAATCAGGGGCTCACAAACAGTAAGGAATTCACTGAACAGCTTGGAGAATCTGGAACTCGCTGAACAGCGTACACAGCAATCAGGAATAGCTGAACAATCTATACAATCCGGAACTATCTGAACAGCCTGTACAATCATGAACTCGCCGAACAGGCAGTACAGTGAGGAACTCGCTGAACAGCCTGTACAGCCAGGACCTAACCGAACAGCCTGCATAATCAGGAACTCGCCGAGCAGGCAGCATATTGAAGAACTCACTGAACAGCCTGTAGAGCCAGGAACTCACCGAACATCCTGCACAATCAGGAACTCACCGAACAGGCAGCTCAATGAGGAACTCGCTGGACAGCCTGTAGAGCCAGGAACTAACCGAACAGCCTGCATAATCAGGAACTCGCCGAACAGGCAGCATGACGAAGAACTCACTGAACAGCCTGTAGAGCCAGGAACTCACCGAACATCCTGCACAGTCAGGCACTTGCCGAACAGGCAGCTCAGTGAGGAACTCGCTGGACAGCCTGTAGAGCCAGGAACTCGCCGAACAGCATGCACAATCAGGAACTCACCGAACATCCTGCACAATCAGGCACTCGCCGAACAGGCAGCTCAGTGAGGAACTCGATGGACAGCCTGTAGAGCCAGGAACTCGCCGAACAACCTGCACAATCAGGAACTCACCGAACATCCTGGCAATCAGGAACTCGGCGAACAGCCTGTACAAAGAGGAACTCACCGAACAGCCTGTGCAGTCATGAACACACTTCAGCGACAAGCCGCCCCTTCAAAAGAGAGAGGGGCTGGCTTATGTACCCTCCGCGCCCCCGGAGCATTCCGAAACGTCTACAGCAAATTCCATTCTAAATTACGTGACGACGCTTACAGCGGAGCTGCATCGTCCTCTGATGTTTCTGCGGTTCCAGGGAGGTCCGTATGCTCAGTCGAGCAGCAGACTGACCATTTGTGCGCGTCTCTTTTAGTCGTTTTCTGTGGGAACAGATGGAAATATGCAGACGGACTGAAATGGCAACAGGATTGACAAATTACCAAATAATAATGTAGAGCAGATCTTGAGAAGGAGCCGCGGAAGTTTTCATTTTCTTCTGTTTCGTTGCCTTGTGTTCGTGCAAGCCAGAATCCGTTCTCTTCTGCGATATCGGCGTGCGAGGAGGCTTCGTACGTAACAGTTTTGGCGCCCAAGATGATGATATGTGTTGATTTCCTTCTGCAACTTCTCTCTGGAACATTTTCCGCTCCGACGAACATTCAGCGAGTTACGCGCGTAGGTCTTCATATGAAGTGTTCGGTATTGTTGTCCAATTTCAACTGAAGATGGAACGAGTCGACAAAATTCAGTTAAACTTGCCAGTTCATTAGAAGGGTCCAGCTGCGACTTCCCGGCTGTAGCGTGTCGACAGACGGATGCATTTTTAATTAGGAACGCGTCAAACCCAGAAGTTTTATTATCGAGCAATCCGCGGCTCTGCCGGAGTATGACCCTAAGGGTTCAGTTGCAGAATGAGCCTCAAGGGGCTTGGCGCCAAGACCAACCGACTGGAGGTAAACCGCCAGTCGTAAAGTGACTCTAACACAGAAGCCAGTGAGTTTTGAGACGGTAGCCAACCGGTAAGGACATTAAGAATCTCCGTTTTTAGAAGCCAGTACCAAACAATGGGTAGTGAAGACTGAGAAGACTTTATGTCGTGTGTTGTAGTGATCTTTGGCGTGTGTAAGGCGGCCCATACGCGTACGAGTCCGGCTCGGCGAGGAGTCGGGCTCGGATTAATTTCACCACACATGTATGAGCGTGGTGACCCACACATGGACGAGTTTGGCTCAGTGGAACCCGAGCCGAGTCGGACTCGCGAGCCAGACTCGTACGTGTATGGGCCCCCTAAATCAGCGAGACTGTTATGACTGCAAGCGTTCAGTGAAACTAGTTATGAATAGAAATCACGTGTCACATCACTAAATGGAAGCAGTGTTTTTGTGCGTCCTGTTGTGCCTACTCCGGCCCCTCTGAAGTGCACGGCCGGCGGCCGGGCTTGTATGACGTGCATTTCACGAGATGTGGGAAGTTCAATGAAAGGAAACTTCAGAGGCAAGCTTCTGCGAATTTCAAGAAACTTTCAAGGACTCTAAATTGTGTACTTCTTTTGCTAGCGAACAAACTCATTTAAAGCGTCAGTTTAAGTTAAAAGTTGACTTTGTTCGAGTAATGCGTCGACAACAGTGGAGTCTCTCTGTTACTGAGCTGAACGAACGCCGAGGCAGCGCTAGAAGGGAACAGCGAAGCCTTGGGATCTGCAGCAGAGCTATGGGTGGGCCTCAGACGAGAGCGTGGGAACCCTGCGCCCCGACAGGGGAGCCACTGCTGTATTTGAGGAAGGAAACAGTCCACCGCGAAAGGATAAAGACAAAACAGAGATTTCTAAACTTAGCGCGTAGCCTGCTGATTAAGATTCTGCAGTGTCCACTGTTCTATTTGGACCGAAGAGAGATGAAGTGACGGGAGGTTGGAGAAAACTGCACAATGAGGAGCTTCGTAACTTGTACTCTTCTCCAAGTATAATTAGAATGATCAAGTCAAGGAGTGTGAGGTGGACAGGGCATGTAGCACAGATGGTAGAGGAATGAATGTAGGATATTTGTGGTAAAGCCAGAAGGAAAGAACCATTAGGAAGACCAAGACGTAGGTGGTCGTGCAATATTGAATTTAATAGATCTTAGACAGGATTGGTTGGTATGGACTGGATTGATCTGGCTCAGTATAGGGACCAGTGGAGGGCTCTTATGAACACGGCGATGAATCTTCGGGTGCCATAGAATACTGGGAAGTTCTTGAGTAGCTGCACAACTGGCGGCTTCTCAAGTAGGGCTCAGCTCCATGAAGTTAGTGTTCAGGGTTCGAGAGTGGCCATGTCAGAGGCCCCATTACTCTGTGCCGTCGCCCTGATGAAAGAAGCAGAACTGGTTGGCGAGAAGTGTGTAGAAATCCCAACGGCATCCTTTGAGGTTTGCTTGCGCCCCATTTAAAAATGGAGTCTCATTAAACCACAAATTGCAGTACATAAAATAATGGAAGTTCGTATTTCAGCTTCGAAGCTATGTGCAGTATTGCATTACAAAAGAGTTGGAACAGTTGGCGCGTTGCAGAGAAACTTACATCTGTGGCCTTATGGAAGGTAGACATAGTGATAGGTCAGTATGGCTAGAGGACAACATTCCTGGTATCGAATTCCGCCAAAATTCGATTGCGCTGTAAAGAACGATAGACAGCATTCGGAAGACTTACAGAGCGCTCTGGTGTCCAGCCAAAGATAAAGGGGCAGCTGGTGTTCACTTCACGCTTGCAGTCCAGTGGGTATCCCGGGGTGGGGGGTTAAAGCTGCCAGACAGTGAAGCTTAGGGCCGAGGTAAATACCTCCACTCCCCAATACGTCTTCATGGTCTGGTGATAATTAATTTAGCACAAGGATACGTGACGTCCGTGACGGCTGCAGCGGGGCAGGACATGTCCACGTGACGGCTCCTGACAGCTGCAAGGCGCTCATGAAATCGTTTATTAATTTTATATGGTACGAGCCATGATCGAAAGTTCACGGAGCCGTGAGGATATTCCACTCAGGGGATGAGCGTGTTCTGTTGGACGGGATGGGACGCGAGAGCACGGCGGTCGTGGGCAGGGTTCTAGCGGTTGGAGAACGTGTAGTACTGCTGCTGGTGCTAATACTGGTACTGCTGCTGCTGATACTGGTACTGCTGCTGCTGGTGCTAATACTAGTACTGCTGCTGCTGGTGCTAATACTGGTACTGCTGCTGCTGGTGCTAATACTGGTACTGCTGCTGCTGGTGCTAATACTGGTACTGCTGCTGCTGGTGCTAATACTGGTACTGCTGCTGCTGGTGCTAATACTGGTACTGCTGCTGCTGGTGCTAATACTGGTACTGCTGCTGCTGGTGCTAATACTAGTACTGCTGCTGCTGATTCTGGTACTGGTACTACTGCTGCTGGTGCTAATACTGGTACTACTGCTGCTGCTGATACTGGTACTGCTGCTGCTGGTGCTAATACTAGTACTGATACTGGTAATGGTACTGCTGCTAATACTAGTACTGATACTGGTAATGGTACTGCTGCTAATACTAGTACTGATACTGGTAATGGTACTGCTGCTAATACTGGTACTGATACTGGTAATGGTACTAGTGCTGCTGCTGCTGATACTGGTACTGGTGCTGCTGCTAATACTAGTACTGATACTGGTGCTGTTGCTGTGACTCATATTGTTCCCTTACTATAGGATGAGCCAAAAGTCATGTACACTACAGACGAGAAAACCGCCCCGTTCTGAGTATTAATATCCGTACACTGGCACAGCGGACGGGCGTCTCGTGTGTGTGGCGTGGCTTCATTTATCCCGTTACATCAACAGCCAAGTAACGATAACGGCCTGGACTCGTATTCGGGACGTCTTCTGTTGAAATCCCGCGCTGAAGTTTTCTTGCGTTTTCTCGGTCCTTCCAAAAATTCTTAAGTAGGATGGCAATTACGCAACGACCGCTACCTTCCAAATTCCTCCCAGTTCATCAGTCACCTGACAGCTTCGCTCAGTAACGGTCAGCCACTCGCGGTCTGTAGTGGGGGTTGTGTCTGGCAGGTCAGGGAGAGACGGAACCTTATTCCAGGCGATTCTTTTGTAGAACTCGTTTCGGTATTTGATGGGGTGTAGACAGAGAGAATTGGGGGGGTTACCCCTCCTCAGGAGCATTTCCTGCAGTGAGATAAATCGTATCTGCTGTTGACGTCACCTCTCACGTACTCCCGGGGGGGGGGAGTAGACTTTCGGAAACTGTGCCCACCCCGAGATTATCGCCACCCTTCGCCGATCGCTTGAGCCATTAATCGCGTGCGACGAAACAGATGCAAGCTGAAGATAACTCGTCACTGACTGGAAATCCCCGCTCGCCATCTTTGCAGTTATTAGTGGATTGCACTTTACCTGAAATTACTACCCGCATCTACCCGAACTCGTTGGATTGTGAGGCCTGTACAATGGGTTCCGTCACCTCTGATCCAAGCATCACTAACTTTTTTCATCCTTGGAAGTCTAAGGATTTCTGTCATCCAGCAATTGACATTAACACATACAGTGCATGACTGACACGCACGAATTTATTGCAGTCCGTCTGTCTGCAGGGAGATCTTCCGGGTTTTACGTCAGTCTCCATGGGCGACAGACAGGGCATCCACCGAGCCCATTCTTACTTCACTCACCGTGTTGTTGGCTTTGTGCAGAACCAATCCCGGGGTTTTAGTAACGTTTCTCGTGCTGGTTCACATGATTCTGTCGTCCAGCGCCCTGTATTTGTTTAAAACGTTTTCGAGACCCGACTTAAAAGACATACTCAATTGGTCCCAATCCATACAGATATCCCGTGATGGTAACATCAGGAACCTACATCTACAGTAAGCTGTAACGTGTTCCTCTACCACGTACACTCATGAAAAGTGCAGTTCTGCACACTGTTGCAGGTCCCTACCAGGCTCTACAGTGACACTTAGCTTTACGGCCTCTCTGCACCTACAGTAAGCTATAAAATGTTCCTGTACAGTCACGAAAAGTGAAGTTCTGCACACTGTTGCAGGTTCCTACCAGGCTCTACAGTGACACTTAGCTTTACAGCCTCTCTGCACCTACAGTAAGCTATAAAATGTTCCTGCACAGTCACGAAAAGTGAAGTTGTTCACACTGTTGCAGGTTCCTACCAGGCTCTACAGTGACACTAGGAACCTACTTAGCTTTACAGCCTCTCTGCACCTACAGCAAGCCGTAAAATATTCCTCTACGGGCACGAGGAATTGCACGAAAAATGTAAGCACTTAATTAAATCTTATTGACTCTGCGAGAACTGTGCGCGGGAGCACTTGGTGACCGCTCTGCTCTCATACAGACGTGCAGCTCCCCTGTAGCGCTTCCTGTCTAACGAGAACTCTGTGTACTTTGCGTTGCCCCCGCTCGGCGGGATCAGTTGGGAATTCCTACACGATGAAAACTTTGCTAGAGCTCGACTTGAGAAGACAGGAACCAACTCTTGTAGTTTTAATGGAGCGAAATGACACTCTCGGGGTCCGCTTAGTGTACGCCCAGTTACAGAGAGCCCCCAGGTGTGCAAACGCCCGCATTTCTGCACGTTCATAACACACTTTGGGATAATTGACCCTCTATTTGAATCTACTCACGTAACTTAAAAAAACGCAAACAGAATTGCAATGCCATGTAATTAATTGCCCCATAGCTTGTATACGCAACATCTGAATACTCTTAGCACTGAGCTGCAGTTGCCCTGGGGTTACGCCACTGGACATCGCCGCTCCTGCGCCCACAACGAACACTGGCAGCGAGCGTCATTACACAAAGACCCGGGGCCGGTGCTACAGGATGACTAAAAATAAACATTATTATCTTTCGTGATGTCACGCCATGTCGTTTGGCCTCGAAGGAGCCTGAGACACTACGCTACAAGCCGTAAGGTCGCGGGTTCGATTCCCGATGAGGTAATTGGATTTTTTAATTGACCTAATCCTTCCAGCCGCATTATGGCCCAGGGGTCGACTCAGCCTCTAACAGAAATGACTACCATGAATCTTCCTAGAGCGTAAAGGGCGGCCGGTGCGAAAGGCTGACAGCCTCACCGCCATCTGTGAGTCGATTGTCTAGAGAAAATGTGGGAGGCTCGAGTCTCACAAACCAAAGGCCCTCCACGGCTTGTTACAGGGATAGCTTTACCTGTTTTACGGATCGCCACCATCCGCAGGGTAGCAGATAAGGGTGGCAGACTTCCCCGAAATGTCGGTGTTCGTCTACCACACTGCACGGCGTCACATCCCTTCGTAGGCATTATGTGGGTGTAAAATACTATGTAGTAAGGTATGATCATGAATCACGCGAATCTCGGACCCGAGAATGACTGCGCTAACGAGGACCACTAGCAATTGTAAATGACAGACCCATCCTCTCATCAGAGTGGCTGTTACATAAGGACTATGACGGCAAGGGTTCATTTGAAAGAAAGAAAAATTTGATGGCCGTGAGTCTCAAGGGGCTACTCGCCAAGACGAACTGATTAATTGTAAACCGCCAGTCGTACAATGACTCAGACTCTCCCAGTTTGAGAGTTGCAGTTGTGAGAAGTGAGAAGCTGAGGGGAACTTCTGCCATTGAGCCGCTACCAAGCAACGGCTAGTGAAGACTGAGAATACTTTATATGTGGTGTAGTTACAGCGATCTTTGGAGTTGTCATTATTTCCAGTAACGAGTGTATAACACAAGTACAGTTTTATTTTCAGTCTTATACTGCTACATGTTTCGGTCACATACACATAAGACCATCATCAGGAAGTTATACACAGGAATACGGTGTACTCACTGCATTCGGACGCACGTTAACCTGCATTCAGACTGAAGAGTGAACTTTGGACGCCCCTGCAATTGTACACCCATCACGTGATCGCTGCATGATTTCATTCAAAGAGCGAAGGATATATCGCGTGCATTTGTTTACGAGGACTCTCTCGTCTCCGCGAATGGACTATAGTCCACATCGCACAGTACACTGAACTGGGCTGTACAGGGCTCTCATGCAGAAGCACCTCGCATTGAAGTTCTCTTGGGAGAGCCGCTCTTTTCATTTGAAAGCAGAAAACAAGAAGTTCTGAGAAGAACTAATCCCCCTACATTCCTTCCATATGTAACGGACTGCAAAGAAAACGATTCATCAACAGTTCTCTGTAGTTCCATGAATTCATTACCGCGGTAACGTTTTTACCGAGCCGTTGCTTAGCAACAGACAGACTGATGGTAGGGATATATTAGGCACAGTGCTGAGATGCGCCCAGGTGCCACCACGATATGCACCCCCCCCCACACACACACACACACATACAGAGTTTTGTAGAGATTGCTTCAAGCATTCAAGATTTGATAAGGGGGATACGCAGACAACATGGCGAGAGCATAAGCCTACTTTCTTGTTTTCAAAATAAGAAAAGTAGCCTAAACGCTTTAACCGCTCAGGCCTTTAGCTTGTAATGCTGTAAGAGAATTGCAAGGATAAACTGAAGCCTTGGTCCCGAAATAGTCTGTCTACATTAATTCTGCAAGCGTGAGATTTGCCATTACGCAATGTAACGTTACCGTAACGACGAATTCTGCAGCAGGTCGGACGGCCCTCAAGGTTTTTCTCCTCTTCACAGTGTCCACACCGCGTTTGGGACCCACCAGGTCTATCCAATGGGTACAGGGGCTGTTTCCCCGGAGGTAAAAGCGGACGAGGAGTGAGACTCTGACCTCTCATCTCCATTTAGGGCCAAAGTGAACAGTGGTGGATCTGTATCTCCACTTCCCCATATTTTCATAGTCTAATGCTTAATTAATCAAGCACGGGACGACTGTACATTAACATAGAACACGAACGAGCGAGCAGTCCTTTTTAGTCTATTGTATCTGTTATGTACGATGCGAATATGTGAAGTGTAGTGTACTATATGAAAGAGACGTTTCAAGATTGACTAATTTTGCTTGTTATTGGTGCGAGATGGCGTGTAGTGCTGGAAGGAATGCGGAAGAAAGCAAGGGAAGTCGGCAGTACGAAGCCTTACGCAACACGCGATGGAGCTTCCCGCTGAACTCTCAGTCGTTTGACATGCAGTGATTTAAGAGGGTTTTGCCAGCATTCAGACTTGATTTCTGTATGAGCGAAAGGTCCTCCGAAACGTTGCTCCCTGTATACCAGACTGCAAGGCGGTACATGCCAGAAGACTAGGTAGATTCAGTGGAGTGTCCAGTGGGAGGCTCTGCAAGGGAAGAGGGGCGTCCAGACATCTCAAACTAACCAAGTATGGCTGGCCGCGCCATAGCTCAAGCGGTTAGTCGCTGGCTTCCCACCGGGTCTGGTCAAGTGGGATTTGTAGTGAAGAAAGCGGCGCTGGGGTGGTTTTCTTCGAGTACTTCGGTTTCCCCTGCAAATCCTCATTCCACCAATTGCTCCACAATCACCCTCACCTATCATCTGGAGCTGGTACAATAGGCCAGAAGTGGCCGCAGTACAAGTGACTGAGTCCCACCCCACTGTCAATAAAAAAAAGTATGGCTGGCCAACTGACTTACCAGCTGGCTGTCTATCCACAAGACTTAACAAGTTAGCTACTTACTTGGACAACTGGCTGTCTAGTTAGGAGACTTAAACAGCCAACTGGCTGTCTAGATAGGAGACTTAACCAGCCACCCGGCTGTCTAGCTGAGAGACTTAACCAGCCAACTGACTTACCTAGTCAACCGGCTGTCTAGTTAGTAGACTTAACCAGCCAACTGACTTACCTGGCCAACCGGCTGTCTATCTAGGAGACTTAACCAGTCAACTGACTTACCTTGCGAACCGGCTGTCTGGCTAGGAGACTTAACCAGCTAAATGACTTACCTAGCCCACCGGCTGTCTACCTAGGACGCTTAAACAACCAACTGACTTACTACCGAAATGGCTGTCTATCTAGGAGACTTAAGCCACCTGACACCTAGCAAACCGGCTGTTTCGTTGTGAGACTTAACAAGCCAACTGACTTACCTAGGTAGCCAACTGACTCTGTGAAACTTAACCAGCGAACTGACTTACCTAGCCAACCGGCTGTCTAGCTAGGAGATACACGTATAACCAGCCAACTGACTTACCTTGCCAACTGGCTGTCTAGCTAGGAGATACACGTATAACCAGCCAACTGACTTACCTAGCCAACTGGCTGTCTAGCTAGGAGATACACGTATAACCAGCCAACTGACTTACCTAGCCAACCGGCTGTCTAGCTAGGAGATACACGTATAACCAGCCAACTGACTTACCTTGCCAACCGGCTGTCTAGCTAGCCGTGTATACAGGCCGCGCTTGTTTCGCCTTCTGGATTGCTGACGACGTGTTGTATGTGGTGTCGGGACGCTGGTGGACGCCCCCGTCAGCACCTGATTTATACGTTATTTTGTGACGTTATCAATGCCGAGGTTATGTAGCGCCGGGAGATACATAAATTGGAAGGCTTTGGAATGAAGCGGGCGTCCAGAACGTACCGCTGTGTGAACCCGCTCGTGATTGTTGATATTACATCAGAATTTTCTGTTTGTTTCAGGTGAGTCCCCTTCAGGTTTGATACCTGTCCTCTAGATGAACTGGGTAAGTTAATGCTTAATGTGACAGTGGTAAGTATATACACCACCAGCTTTAAACTTCACGAGCTCTACATTTTGCCCACAAATAGTATTTACGTTTGATATTGCTTTCAGAATCAACAGCTATTACTTACATTATTAGGGGCACGCGGTAGCGTAGTTGCTTCAAGCCGGAAGGTTGCGGGTTCGATTCCTGATGAGATCATTGGGTATTTCGGTTGACTTAATCCTTCCAGCCGCACTACGGCCCTGGAGTCGACTCAGCCTCTAACAGATATGAGTACCAGGAATCTTCCTGGGGTAAAGGGCGGCCTGAGCGTCAGGCTGACAGCCCCGCCGCAATCTGTGAGCCGATTGTCTAGAAAATGTGGGGTCATCGACGGCCTGTTACAAGGATAGCTTAAACTTTTACTTACAGTGAGGACTGCGTTTATGAATGCAACTGTCGGTCACAGCACAATTCAGTACCGCTGAGAGCGGCGACCGATGTTACTGGATCTTAGAAAGCCTTCGCCTCGAAAGCACATTGCAAGTTCATAACAGTGCACGAACATGGCGTAACATAAAGACAGACAGTACATTCCAGACTGCAGTAATCTTTTTGACGTATTGCACTCTCTGAGGTACGAACTGGATTCTTAAAGGGCAGTCACATGACTGTCATTCTTTAGAAAGTGTAGGCCACCAACTTACAAAACTTCTGATATTAATATGAAAATTGATATTGTTCATTCTTAGTAGTACGCCCTGCTCAAATTCTCTCATCTGCTCATTAGGGATGCTCACATCCTGTTCCATTACCTTGTTCTCTTCCCAATGCTTTACCCTTTCTCAGACGCACCTCTAGTATAGAAGGACAAGAGGGCACTGCCTGGGAACCTTCAAAACGATTTTTGTTTCTCCTCTAATATAGAAGGACAAGAGGGCACTGCCTGGGAACCTTCAAAACGATTTTTGTTTCTCTCAGCCCACCTAAACGTAGTGTGGCTCACTTACTGTTTGCTCTTTTCTTCGTCTTCTTGCGTCTGTGGGCCGAAGGACTTTGTGCTTCTCTCTGTGTGTATGCAGTCTGCAACAGCATCGGATGGCTTCACATGGTTGTCCTTTCTGTGTGCTTCGTTGTCTTAGGCTGATTTCGCACCGGACCCGTCTGAGCCAGTCACGGCCAGTCGCGTCGGACTCCCGTTGACTCATCTGACTGGCTTCACACAGCAACACAAGGAAATGTCGTAATCACTTTCACACTGCATGCGTCTTATCCAGTCCAGTCATGACTGGCCAGGACTCATCCGGTTGAATTTCTTGCCAGTCTTCTTGCGTCTCGCTCATAGGTCACACGCGCTTTAATCAGTTTCATTTGTAACGTATTGTTGTAATATGGATGTCGAGAAACTGATAATTCTAGTGAGAAGTAGACGTGAAATATATATGACACAAGTACCAAATGCATCTCTCTTCATGTTAATAGGATGAATCCAAGACATTTTCTTTCGCCTTCTTTCCCTCCTCCTCTGCAAACTTCTAAGTATAATAAACGCAATCATTTCCACGTCCATCTGGCCAGGAGAAAGACTGATCACCAGGGCCCAGATTTTGATGACCTAAAAATGTCTGAAAAATGATCTATAAAATGACCAAAAAATATTTAAAAAAAGACCTAAAATTTAAAAAAATAACCTAAAAACTAATTTCTAAATTTTCATAAAATCAGGTAGATGCGGGCTATGTAAATTAGTTTCCAATTTCTTGATTTTATGACACCCGGACATCTCTTTAAACCTACCCCTCTGCATTTCGAAGGCATCAATTTTATGAGTTTATGACATAGCGGTGGCTTAGAAAGCGGCGCGGGTCAGTAACGGCATCTCTGGCGGCTTAGAAAGAAAAATAATTTTCCCTCTCACAAACAAATCCATTATATTTAGCGACAGAGACTAGAGATACAAAACAAAATTTACTTAAAGAACGTAGATTTCTACCTCACGAATCAAATATCTTCAGATTGATCAAGGAATGTCAATTATTGAAAAGCGTAAAAGATAACCAAAATTGATGTAAAACGTGAAAAAATGATGAAAAATGACGTAAAAACTTGTAAAAATGACTTAAAACATGCAACATACCAAATATGACAAAAATGCACAATAAAATTCACATTTTTATAACCAGAGGTTCATAATCGGGGCTTTAGTACTTAAAAGCAACGTTTACTACATAAAGAAAAAAAATATGACTTGTGATCAAAATGCGGGCCCTGCTGATCACTGACTGACAAAGATGTATTCAGTATGAAACCTAATGACTGAAAGGACGTGACTGGACTGGACTGGCGTTGACGTGACTGGACTGAACTTATTCGGTGCGAAGGGACCCTTAGGGGCCCCCCATACACACACAGTTTGGCCTCCAGTTCGGCCTGCACAGTTGAAGACTGAAAGGCAAAACTGACGTGTGTGGTGCGGCCGGCCGGCCAATCGTTTGGACTGTTGGCCTGTGGGAAACCCGTCAGTCCGTCAGTTCTGCCTGCAGGACCGTAGCACGTAACGTGTGTGACTCAACATTATAGGCTGGAAGACCGTGATTGTGGCATGAAGCCTGCCGGTTTATCTGCGCGTGTATGGGGAGGAAAGGGAGTGGGTAAACTGTCACAGTTTTGCCTGTAAGGTCGATCGGAAGGCCAAACTGTGTGTGTGTGTGTGTGGGGGTCCTTAGAGTTTCACTGCTGGCTGCTCGGTTATTCGTTTTCGGTAACTTGCGTGCTGCTCGGACAGAGGGAGAGGGAGAGAGAGCCCGGAACAGACTGCGCATGCGCATGTCTGCTTGTGGGGGTGTTGGTTCCCATGTGACGACGTTTGATGAGGACAGGCGAGCGTGAAGGCCAGCTCCTGAACTAACGGGCAGGCACGCCGCTCTACTCGTACGTGACGCGGGTCCAGTAGTGCCCTCGATGAGGTCGAGTGAAACTCAGTTAATTTGTTCGTGCGCCAGAAACTTTACGCAAGTTTTCCTGACGTCAGTTCAACAGCTTAATTCCTACCGCCGCCTTAATCTTTCATGGCTGTAATTCAGAGTGAAGGGGATGACGTGTTTCAGTTACATGGCTTGTGGAAAGGAAACGAGGAAATCAGCTGAAAATGTGTTCTGTGGCCTGAACATATGGATCTCTCACAACGATGGGCATGAAGAGTTCCATCTCTGGGATGTGACCCCGTGTCTGTTTGATTCATTTTATTAATTGTGGAAGTTTACTGACGTCCAATTTTTTGGACTTCCTGCTTATTTGGATATTTTTCGGACCTGAAGATAGTGGCAGTACGCTCCTTCGAAACGTCAGTTAACTTTTTGCATGCTACACGGCGTCAAATACCAGAAGACTCTAGTCTCCAGTGTTTGGATCAGTTAATGAAAGAAGTCATTCTGGGATCGAGCGGATTCACAGAGCGGTAACGCTCTAGTACTGTGCTTACGAGGTGCTCGGTTCGAATCTTGACTGCGGTACCGGCTGTCATGACTGAGGGTTTTTGTGCTTTTCTTCAGACCCTCCTGGAAAGTGCCGGGATCGTCTCTCGAGTACACCACCACCACTTCCGTTCAGATCTTTCACCATTCATCTATCGCCCTGCGCACCGTAGCCTGCACCGTGCACGCGACAGGCTGTGAAGACTCCGTCGATACAGTGGGATGCTCCCTGATCGGTACAGACTGTGGGCGAGTTTTCGGCTTATCGCAGCGATTGCTGTCGTCTGGGATACGACGGCGTGTAATTTGGTAGATGAGTCCTGATGTGTCGGAGGTGTCTGTTGCACTCATCTTCAACTGCCCTGTTGATGAAGAGAACAGATTCCTCCTAAACGTTGATATTACCAGACTACACGGCGTGTCAACTTAATAAATCGGAGCTCTTTGAGAATGAGGGCGCAGCGGTGACGTGCAGATGTGTATAGACTAGTTCCATATTTGTTAGAAGGATGATCGGATCAAGGGGCATGAGATCGGCGGCTGATGTAGCACGCATGTGAGAGATAAGGAAAGCGATGCCTCGGAAGTCACACACGTAGACGGGAGTATAATGTACAAATAAATAGGATGTGAGGGTGTTGACTAGATTCAGCTGGCATCGGATAGGGACCAGTGACGGGCTCGTGTGAACACGGTAATGAAACGTAGGGTTACGTCAAATATTCGAAATTTCTTGACTAACTGAGCGACTGTTAGCTTCTCAAGATGGACTCCATGAAATTGTTTATAAACGTGTTCATAGAATCGCACTGCAGTAAATTCGAACCGCCCTCGAGAACTATGTTGCCTTTTGTTGCGGTGTACCTTTTTTTCTCCACTTCTGTGTGTCAAGATTTTCTCCGACCCTCTGTCTCCATCAAACTAACTGGAAGCTTTCTGTCCGTGTGTAGTATTGGGGCAGACGAACCTCTATGGAAGTATTCAACTTTCCTAAAAATCCACTTCCTTCAAGATGGAAAATAATCGGACAAGTTTTTGCAGCATTTCAGAGTTGCTCCCCCCCCCCTCCCTGTAGAGCGGCGAGAGGCCCACTTCTCACTGTCTCTCTAACTACGTTACAATACACAAGTTCTGCCGGACCCCTCGATTTGTTAACGGCTGTTAAGTAGCGAAAAGCGTCAAGCTTTGCAACAGGGCGCTTTATCTTCTTCTTTATAAATTAATCTTTATTGTGTAATGGTAGCTATATGTACCACTTCCTTCACCATTATAGAACTCTGGCATTCTGCCCACACAGTTTATTTGTGTTCTGTATGAGTCTCACAATAAACAGCGACTGTATCCCTAAACAGCATTAACTTGACGGTGGCCAAGCTTAGGACCGTTCAAATGACCAGGCTGCCGTTATAGCATAAGTTACATAAGATAGGCATCACGTGCTTTGCAGAACCTGTACTGAGAGAGGACTTGTACATAGTGCACAAGGAAGCACTTTCAATAAAACGCTATAAGTGCGATACGTACACTTGACGAAAAGCAAAGCATATTCATAAGAGACAAACCCATCTTCTTATCAGAGAGGTTGTTACATAAGGACCCGTACCGCAAGCGTTCAGTTGTATGTCTCATAGGGCTTGACGCCAAGGCTCACTGATTGGTGGTAAGAGGCAGCGGTAAAGTAACTCTGACTCTCAGTTGAGTCAGTTGATAATGAGAATTCAGAAGCTGGTAGCTGAGGCCGAGGGATATTTCGAGAACCCAAAGGAAGGGGAACGTCCCCCGTTGGCAGCCGCTACTGAAGACAGAAGATTTACGTGTGTGTGTTTTGCAAACACAGTAACATTATGTTGAGCGTGGTGTTCTCACAGTGGTGGTGATGAAGTGTACTGTGTTCTCTGATATGATACCCTGTGGTTCGAGAGAAGTCCACCGACGTCAAACTCCTTATTTCTTGTTTCGATGACTCTTGAGCCTTGAAGAGGGAGGCAGTACGTGTCTCCGAAATGTCGATGGACGTCTACAAGCCTGTGCTGCATTACATCTCAGTAAGCTCCAGTGACCCGTGACGTAAAAGCCACCAGAAGTTCTTGTGGATAGCTTTCGTTTCCAGCGGAAACTTGTTCATTAGGAATTGCCGTGTCAACTTTGCTACGGGGCTTCTGATGCCAGGGTCCGTGGCTGAGAGGTCAACTGCTAATTGCAGGAGCGGACATGTTGCGGAGTGACTGCACAGATGTAAGTTCGGAGTGTTACGGGTCAGTGGCCACGTGTTGCGAACCCATTCGGAGCTTCGAGTTCCCTTTCAGGGTATGTTTGGAAACTTATCTATTAAAGGCAAAAAAAAAAGTTGTGAACTTTTAAAAATTTGCAATAGTAAATTGTATTGTAAATTAATACGGGTGTAGCAGGCTCCGATAATTTAGTGGGAAGTCCCACCGTTTCTTGCATGAGCTTTCGTAGAGTAAACCCGCGCTAAACGATTTACAGTTAATCCAGATCAAAGTGAAAAATTTTGTTCACAGTTGAGTAGCTGAGTTACTACTAGCCAATCAGAATTGTGTTGATGCATGATGTAGGTGTTAAGCGCGCCATCTGTCCCAGTGACGCACGTTACATTCGATGCTGTGCGCGTCCTGCGTGAGGATGTTCCCTTGATTTAGACCCACTGCGTAACAGTAGCCGCAGAAGGAAGCAGGGTGGCGTCCTGTGCAAACAAGTGGGAGCTGCCGGCCTTCTGTTGCTTTCTACGAGATTCATAACGAAGTTAATATAATTTGTGAAGCTGAATGTACAGAGATGTTCTTTAGTTGTGAACCCTCGGAAGTTAGTTGAGGGCAAACAGAACATGCCATAAGCAAAGTTTTAATATCAGACATTAAGACGCGGAGCAGCGCTCGGAGGTATGACTACGCTAATGCAGCGTTCTGCAGGATTCGCTGAGGCAGAGAAGCTTGGCTGGCACAAGAGAAGCAATGGCTTCTCAAGAATTGTGAATGGAGAACACGTTTAATAAGACATTAATCATAAATCGCACTTCGCCTCGAGGGCCGGAAGAGTCTCGGTTCTTGAAGGCGCTTCTCGCGATTTACGTGGACGCGTGTCGCACGTTTGTCTTGGCCCTGCCGCGTTCTGAACGAGGAATCGCCGATTGCTGCAACTTCCATCACGTTTGTCTGCCTGCCTATCTGTCCACCGAACCGCTGAAAGAGCCTTCTTCAGCCTGCAGATCTGACAAATATGTTAACATTTGTCGACACATGCCAGCTGTGAATAAAACCGGACACTTCACATTGAGACTTGTCTGCGCGCGCATCTTGAGCGCAACTCGCTGAATGTCTGAGCGGAGAATGTTTCGGACAAGAGTTTCAGAGACAAATTAAACACACGTTTTATGTTCAGTACTCTTTTGCCACAAGTCATGTGTTTTCCAGAGAATTAAACAAAAGAAATCGAACAGGAAAGACATCACGTCTCAACAACAAAGCCCAACCGGTTAATGCTGTTCGGGGAAACAGTCGCTGTTTATTGTGAGAACCATATGGAACACACAAATACACATCCAAATAATATATAAGAATTCAGTCTCTACCTCACAAGAAGCACATTACGTCTCAACAACAAAGCCCAACCGGTTAATGCTGTTCGGGGAAACAGTCGCTGTTTATTGTGAGAACCTTACAGAACTCACACATACACTGTGTTGTTAAAACGGTGTCTATTTAATGTTAAGGCAGAGGGCACATATAGTTGCCACTAAGATGTTATAACTCCAAGCGAGGAGTAATTAATAATACTGGAATGATTGATTACTTTAGTAACGTATACTTTTAATTATCGCGGAGACAAAGCCAGCCGCCGTAAGGACATGGTGCTGCTGCCGGCCCAGCGCAAACAGTGGCATTGAGAAATGAGGACCCCCCATGCCTGCTTCTCTTCCCTTCTGGAAGGTCAGGGCGAATGTCGCCGTTCCGTAACAAACGACGCACCAAGCCTACCCTCTTACCTTTTATTTGTTTCGTTTTTTCTGGAGTGCAATTAGTTGGACGGCAATTAGTCATTCAGACGGGATTGGCTGGGGTCGCTGCTGAAACCATTGATTTGAATGGAGTTGTTCCCACAGAGCAACGTGGCTGGTCGATGGTTCGCTAAGAACGCCACTGGTATTCCTGGAATAAAGGAGCCTATTTGGCGCAGGGTTGGCGTGATAGCACACTGAACTGTTGAGTTTGATTTGTTAGGATCGACGGAAGTTGGCATGATACGGCATTTCCGGTGGGGTGGGCTCTGAAATTTGGCGTCCTAGGGTAGCCTGGTGCTATGCCATTGCTTAGGCTTCCCACCGCGGCTTCCCGGGTTGCAGCAGAGGTCAGGTCATATGGTGTTTGTGGTGGACAAAGTGGCACTGGGGCTGGCTTTCTCCGAGTACTTCGGTTTCCCCTTCCAATTCTCATTCCACCGACTGTTCCACGCTCATCATCTATCATGCGGGGCTGGTACAGTAGTGCAGTTAGTGGCCGACGTACCAAATGAACTCAGTTTCACCCCACCTCACGGAAAATGATTAACCACAGTAGCCTAAATGTTACTAGTTCGACACACACTGACAGCTGTAGACAACGGGATTGTTAGGTTACGAGTCAAGGGGCGGGCGTTACTGAAGACTGCAATTTGAACACTCACCGCCGTGACACTTGGTAGAGGCGCTTGGGTTGGAGACTGAAGGAAATGGTGCGACCCGGGCAGGCATACACTGGCTCTTTGTTGCAATGCACGCAGTATTATGGCATGTCTGTTGTAAAGCAGAATTGTGAAGCCTGTAGAGACAACCGTTGCTAGCGAACGGATATAAACAAGGCCGTTGCTAGGCAACAGCTGAGTATCCATCACGCGGTGGTCGCAGCAGATACGTACGCAACAACAGAAGAGCTCTTGGTAACACTGTTTTCTGTGCGGTCCGTACCGGGGCTGTATAACGAGGACCAGCTGCCGTTATCAGTCCGAGGGTCTAGAGGGGAGTCGAGAGTTTGGAGGCAAACATTCAGTTGAGAGTTGCAGTAGCTGAGGCTAGAGACAGCTCGGGAACCCAGAGGAAGGGGAGCGTCCGCCGTTGAAGCCGCTACCAAGCAACGACTGTGGAGACTGACTGAGAACACTAGTCTCTGTGTGATAATGACTTGTAAAATGTCGTTGCGGGTTGTTTAAGAGTCAAACCAGTCCAAACTCCGTCTGTAGTTACACTCAATCGCGTGGCAATATGAAGTTCTATCATGATCGGTAAATCATTCCGTCATTTATCATTTTTAATTGGGGGCCGCCTCCGAGTGAATGACCCTGTGGTATGTACTTTCTGAAGTGTTGGTTTCGTTTTCTTTAGTTAGTGCTTTGAATCACGCTGGTAATTATGTGTACCTCCTGCTTTAACACCAAAAATCTTTGCATTTTGCCAACACTCTGCATTTACGCATATATGTTACGTGTGATTCCCACAATAAACAAGAATTGTTTCGTTACACAGCATTGACCAGTCGGTCGTAGAACAGAGCTGAGTGAATGCTTAGAGAGTTGACTGCGCTCCCATATACGCCTCTGTGACGAGACGGTTTCGCTTCACAGACCTAGATCGATAGATCGTCACTCCTCGCTTGGCCTGTCTCCATTTGGACCCTGAAGATAAAGGCAGTACACTCCAGCGAAACGTCGGCTGACTTTGGCTTTTCTACACGGCATTGTATCCGAAAGACAAATGGTGGTCGTCGCTGCTGTGAGAACCTGGAATCTAGAATGTCTTATACAGGGTGTTCTTCGCAGCACTCCGCACTGAAACGGACGGTGGATACAGCAGCTCCTGTTTACTACACGGTGTTACATCCCAGGAGGTAACACTGTTGTTAGAGCGGCGTGGGCGTGTCGTCGTAACGATGCAGCCATTCAGTTGTTGATCCGCACGACATGTGACCTGGTAGAATGTTGCAGAAGACAACCAGACCAGTGAGAGATGCAGTGACGAACCTGCGCGTAGTCACGAATGCGTCGAATCTCGCCAAGCTGTAATCAGTTTTCTCTTTCCGGATTTGAAACTGTGAACACGGCAGTCACGTGATAAAGCTAACCTTGTAACAGGCCGTGGAGGCCCATATGGTTTTGAGACGTCGAGGTTTCCACATTTTCTAGACATTCGGCTCACAGATGGCGGTGAGGTTGTTATCCCTAAGCGCCGGCCGCCCTTTACCTCCAGGAAAATTTCTGATACTCATTTCTATTAGAAGCTAAGTCGAACTTAGGGCCATAGTGCAGCTGGATTAGATCAATTGAAAAATCCAATGACCTAATTGGGAATCGAACCTGCAACCTTCCGGCTTGTAGCTGCCGTGTGCCCCCACCAAAATGCAGTCAGGCACGTAATTTTGCTTCTTACCTTCGTACTTAATAGAGACTACCCAGTGTTATGAAAACAACTGCGCACCCTTACCAGTATGTACGGCTGCCACAGCTGATGAAGCGATGTGTGTCACGGTAGAGATTTTGGGTGCGGTCCAGAACGTCAGCACGTAAGCATTAGTATCTGAGTTCGAGTGTTATTCCCTGTATGAAGTTTCGGTATTGACAAAGAAAGCAGCCGTATGCCGCGCGAAGAATGAGTGCCATTGCCTGCACTGTGTGCCGTGGGCCCAGAAATACCCATAACTAACGATTCTTGTACAGCACGAATTCTGCATCATTCTGTATAGTCGGTGGACGTCCACAGTAATTACTAGCTACGTCAATTAATTACCGACAAATTGCACAGCTTTCCATCATCGTATCCTCCTCCCTCCTGCCCCTCAGGACAGGGTCGCTCCCCCGACATCTGTGCATCTACCGGAGTATTTCGCCTGTCTCCTTGTCATCCTCCATAGTCCCTCCGGGGGCGATCGGTCGTCTGGAAGCGTCGAGATGGATTAAGACTCGATTTCGTAACGCCTGAACGACGTCAGACCGGAGGGAAGAGAAAACTGCGACATCGGTTGCCTGCCGCCAGAGACCATACTCGTCACCTCTGTTAAGTGCACGGCTCCCTGGCTGGAGCTCACGTCACGCCTGAAAATTAATTTACATGTAGGGATCGGAAAGTTAGAAAACTGAAGAACGGGCCTCTAAATGCTCGCTGCATAACCGTGTTATAGCGCTGTTTCGTCTTTGTTTAGACACGTGGAACGAGGCAGGACTTGCGAGAAATGTACACTGCACGCAATACGTGTTTTACAACTTTTGTCCATAATATTTCTCCGCTCTGACAAACATTCAGCGAGTTGCATTCAAGATGCGCGCAGACGCGCGTAGGTCTCAGTGTTAAGTGTCCGGTAATGTCCGGTTCTAACAAAGAAATGGGTTGTGCCGGAAAATTTGCGGGACTCCGTAATTTCATACTTCTTTGAAATTTTTCCGACGGTTCTTGAGTTCCTGGATAGACGGACGGGCAGACAGACTTCTACCCTGAAGACAGAGGCAGCCGGTTCCTCGAAAACCTCTGTAATGTCTGCTGTTGCCACCGAAATGTTGGTCGGACTTCACGGCGCCACAGAACGTGTTGATTAGCCGTGACTCTCTTGACTTGTATTCGGGAGGTGATTGGTTCGAATCTCTACTCGGACACAGGCTTCCCTGACATAGGTTATCGTGGTTTACCTAAGTCCCTCCAGGCCTTTTCCTTTAGAGTAACTAAATTAGGACACGATGGCTTCCTTCCAAACCCTTTCCAGTTCATCCATCTACCAGTCTGACTTCTGACGAGAGTGATGAATGGCGTGGTAGGTGGCGGCCGCATGGCGTCTCTGTGTCTCCTGCCCGCTGCGCCACCCTCTCCCTCAGAGGCGCGTGTGGTTACCAAGTCGAGATCTTTCGTTAAATGGAAGTGGGTCAGTGAGGGCGTCAGACGCCACTGCACCCTGGGAGCTTATAGTACCGTGGCTACGTTACCATCTGATAGTGATGTAGGTTGTTACGTCATCCTTAGGAGACTTTCAGCATATAGTGCGAATCAAAATCGCCATATCGGAGACCCTGTTGAACATGCAGGACGCCACAGTGCGACGGAACCGCGCTGCAGCTTAATGCAGTGGAGGCTATCGCGGCTAATATGGTGACTGTAGTCTTGTGCTATGTGATGCAGTGTATACAGGCATACAGGCAGCTGTCTGCTGGGCTAGCCTAAAAGTTTCTCTACCACGGAAATGACGTAGTTCATTCTCTCGTCCGTGATTAAAAGACACAATGTTCTGTTTTATGGCTCTGCTTTCGTCATCGGGAAAATATTTGGAACATTCTCTGCTGTATCCATTACGTCGAACTAATCTATATTGTCTGACGGGGACCCATATCACTCCATTTCATATTTTACCTGATGACAGAGGCAGGACCAGATTCCGAAACGTTGTGTCTAACCGGAAACCAGATGGTGCAAAATATATAACATATGTCACTAAAGGAGCCGGGATAGGTCAGTTGCTATAGCGTCACGCAGCGAGTTGGAGAGCTGTGGTTCGATTCCCGGCAAGGGCATCAAGACTGGCTCTAGGGCAGTGGTTCTCAACCTTTATGAGACCGCGGCCCAGTAGGTTATTTTTTATAAGACCAGGGCCCAGTCCCAACAAATTTACTCGTAAATACCTTTCCAGTTTTGTTAAAGTTCATGCATTAAGCTAACGTAATATTAGTAATTAATTATAGCATAATCATAAATAGTATTAGTACACATATGTATACGGTGTGGCATGTTGACAAACATAAAATTACATTTAAATTAGTTATTAATCACTGGACTAATGGAATCTTGTAGCATTTTGTAGTTTCGTCAGACCAACATCATTAAATTAATTTGTGCTAATTTTCATTGACATATCCCATGTTGATCACCAAAAACTTATGTTATTCGGCGTAAAATTGATTATTGTATTATTAAATTGATTTTAATGATGTTGGTTTGGAAAAACGGCAGTGAGAGGCTGGCCTAATACTTCATTACAAGCAGCAATCAAAGAAGGCTTAACTAGTTCTTCCCCAATGGAATATGGTTTTTTTACATTTAGCTATCTGTAGTGATATTAAATAGGATGCCGTCAGAAGTGAAGTGTCAGTAGTTGAAGCGTGGTAAATAGTTTTCTTTTTTACTTTAAGTGCATTTCTTTTACGCATAAAGAATTCAGTGGGTTTGTTGACTAGATCGGAATGTCTTGTGTTGAGATGTCGGGTAAGTCGCGATGGCTTCATAGCTTCATTTCCCAGACCAGTAGCACAAATGACACATTGATATCGTGGCAGTTGGTCAGTGTTAGGGCATTGTATGAAGCCACATTTTAAGTAGCTGTCCATGTACTTACGAATGGATACAGACTTTTTCTTTTGTGTACTGGTGGTTTTCCCTTCATTTTGTACATCCTGGAGATCGCTATATAGGCTTGAGGTGGATGAATCACTACTTGTTGCGTCACAAACACCTTCAATACGAGATTTCTTAACACCAAAATTAAACAAAGTCCCCTGTCTCTTATTCATATTAAAATATAAATCACTCAGGTTTCGAAAAAGCACTTACACACTGCAATGCGAACTTGCGAAGAAACTGTATTCAGTATTACTAGATTTGAGAACCGGATACAGACTGCCTTGATCTTCAGTTTCAGTGGAAACATTTTCTTTATACTTCCTTGCTGATTGGTCACTGACATTTGCAACACAGATGTTATTTCGCTCAGTTCTGAGAACAGAGGATATGCCGCCCATTGTTGTAATCGGCTTGCAGGCAATTTTTATGACTGGTAATAAACATCGGTATTGCCTTTCCCGAAAGGTGAAAGATTTGGATGTCTGAAAATTCCCTATCATTCATGAATACTTCCGTGTTTAAAAATATGCGGCTTGGTCACTGACATTTGCTACACAGATTTAGGTGTTCTATGTCTAAGCTTCTCGACACAAATATTATTCTCCTCAGAATATTTCCGCTATAAAATATTTATTCATGAAAAGTGCGTAGGAAATGAAAATGTCAAATTCCAGAAGAGCCTCTCGCGGCCCAGTATAATTGATGCCCGGGGCCCACTACTGGGCCGCGGCCCCGCGGTTGAGAAGCCCTGCTCTAGGCTATATCTACCCTCTTGTCGTATGAGTACCGGGGCTTTTTCATTGAATACAAAGCGGTCGGAACGTCAGCCTGACCACTCACTTCCATCTAGTGCCGAGGTCACTCCCCCACATATTCTCATATCTTGATAATTAATTAATTAAGCACGGGGACAACAGTACCTTTATAAGGAATTAACCTGTATACCCAACTGTACGACATTACATTCAAAGAGCCAGTTATCTTCACGTTAGAACGTGGAACAAAGTGACGGGCCTACGTGTCTAAGGAACGTCTCGTGCCGATCGCCCCTACGAATGCAAAACATTTGATCTGTAGTTGATCTGTTACATCGAAACCCACACTGATGATCCCCAATAATTCCATCTATGTATGGACTTAACCTTGAGAGAAGAATATTGAATAAAGTTTTGTATGGAGTTTGATAGCAGTGATTTCCCCCGACAATTACTAGTCAGTTTTATCACCCTTCCTGTGAACTGGCACAATAATAGACTCCTTCCACTGATCAGGCAATTTTTCCTTATGCCAAATAGAAGTAAGTAATTAGATTGTGGATCTTAGAACGTAATATTTCGCCTCCTGTTGGAACAAGTTCTGCCGGAATTTGATCACTACCTGGCGATTTATACCTTTTCAGTTTTTCAAAAGCAATTTCAACCTCAAAAGGGCTGGGATCAGGTATTAACGGTCAACAATGGAGTAATTGTTGGAAATAGTGTTTTCTGTGTAGTCCGTGGAGATGCTATATAACGAGAATCAGCTGCCATTACGAGACAGTCCTGAGACGACAGTTAGTAGAGTAGGAGTTTGGTGTGAGATTGCCGTCAGCTTGCTAGGACGTGAGCCCGGGAGCCGAGGAATGGCCACTGTTGGTAGCCGTTACCAAGCAGCGCAGTGAAGGCCGTGACTGAGAACACGAGCCTGTGTGTGACAGTGAACTGTAGAGTCCAGTTACGAGTTGAGTGTTAAAATGTGCAGTAAATCCGATTACCAATCTAAACGCCGTCTATAGTCACTCATACACTCCGCAATATGATTTATAATTAATTAGGGAGCTCAGCGATTCAGGGAGGCTCGTTCGGTCTCAAACGGGCAAGGATAACACAGAGATCCCCAACAGAGCTTCACCACAATGATTTATCATTGTGGAAACAAAAATTAAGATTGGCTCGGTTAGTCGCTACGAATTAGGCACGGCGAATTGTTGTTGTTTCTAATTTAGAAAGCTGATTGGAAGGTTTAAGTTGAACTTGGGCGAAAAACGTTAACATTTTTACGTTTACTCTAGTTCTGCGTAGAGACTCTTCCACTCCCAACGAAACCAGCGGTAAAGACGAATGCGCAGGCACTGCGCCCTCAGCCCAGAATTCGAGAACAGATGGAATTCAGCTTATTACTCAGTTGTTTACGTAATCGGCATTCAGCAGGCTGTAAATACAGCGGTGGAGTACATTTCATATCTCGTTTGTTTCCTTGTGGTGAAGTCGTGAGGTGCGTGTTCGGGACATGATTAACTGAAGCCCTGAAGGGGTATATGGGTTGTTTGGTTTAGAATTTTCTAAACTTGGTAACAAGTTCTTATCTCTTACGAACTGGCTGGCAGTGTCAGACTCACAGAGCTCCGGAAGGTCACGTGCCTTCAGGACAGTTCTTTCTGAACTCTCGCTATATGCATGCTTTCTGGACTTAACCATCCCAATGTCCATTCACAAAGGAGCCGGGCTACGGTGTGGAAGGCCCGTGTTCGATTCCCGGTACGGGCAAGAGATTTTTCTCTACTCCAAACGTCCACTTCCAGCATCGTATCCAATGAGTACAGCTGCCCTTTCCCCTGCAGTAAAGCGGCCGGGGTGTGAAGCTGACTGCTCACCTCCGTCCAGTGCTGAGGTAAAGAATGATGGAGCTGTACCTCCATTCCCTCATGCGTTATGTTTAATTAAATAAGCAGAGGGATAACTTTACCTTACTAAGCGTTAAGCCCGGTGTCAGGTATTTAAATAGCTGTAGTGAATCTGACATGGTTGTCCAGTGATTGAGATTAACTGTTACTAAAGGACCCAACGGAGTAGGTTTATGCCCCAACCACATAAGGATGGAAACACATCCAGTTTCCGAAACGTTCTGTTCTCTGGTTTTTAGAATACCGGACGATGGACGAAGTCCGCAAAACCCATTAATTCTGTCTAGCTGCTTTTAGTTTTGTGTTATATTCGCCTCACTGTGAGCAAGTGTCTGCCGCCCTGGTGGTATGCTAAAGATATGTTATCACCTGGGCCCGGATGTTGATGACCTGAAAATATTCAAAAACTGAACTATAAAATGACCGAAAAAATCCAGAAAAATGACCTAAAGGAGAAAAGAAAGAACACTTAGCTTCCATGTTATTCTCATTTAAGAAAACATATGGAGAGAAATTCCCTATAATGGCCAAAAATGACAAGAAATACCGTTAAAAGACAAAAAATTTACCAAAAAATTACCCTCAAAGTGAAGAAATGACCTTAAACCTAAAAATGTCAAAAAATGACAAAAAATTACCTATAAAATTTAATTTCTGTAAGCAGCAGCTCATATCTGGGATTTATATATTTAAGAGCATCGCATAGGATACAAGAAAAAAAAGATTACATGTCATCAAAATGCAGGCCCTGGTTATCACAAAACACTCTGTACTACTGTTTCTATGTACAAAATAACGATTTATGATTTCGGATTGAGTTTCTGGCTTTGCCGCACGTGGACTGGTCCCGACCTTACTGCGCATGTCCGTCGGAGAGCTCCCTTCATTTGCCAACGCTCACGAAGAGACTGATTCCGAAAGTGTTAGCAGAATTCTTTGTCGGTTGCTGGCAGTGACCTGAGAACAAAGGCAGAATACAATAGCATGCATTCAGGCTGGTAGGAATGCGTGCTGTTGTCACGTACAGGTTTCCGTGCCCTGTGCTTACAGTTTTTTTAGGGCATGCATCAGGTATGACGCCGACGGAGGGAGATAACAGCAATTGGATCAGCCAAACATGAATCGCGTCCATCTTTGCTGTTCATGGCATTGAAAATATCTTCGCAGTTTTAGCAACATCTGTATTCGACACCATTCTGTAGTCATAATCAGCTGCAGTTTTGCCAAAATGGCAGTTGTTCTTATGTGAGTTTGAGCTACTGCAGATCGGATTCTCGGTCGTTCTTTAAAACTTGGCAATAGTTGGATCTCTGGTGTTTAGAAATAAAATTTGTATGTGCACTTATCATCATTCATCATTTAGTCATCAGTGGCTCTGCAGCCCTTTGTTGGGCTCTAACTTCGTAATCGTATACACTCCTTGGACGGGATATCAGCCTGTCTGAAGGCCGCTACCTACACACAGGACAGCGCAAACAGAATAAACGCACACAGACATCCATGCATTGAGTGGGATTCGGACCCACGACCCCCGTATTCAAGCGGGCGAAGGCAGTCCATGCGGCCACCGTGATCGGTGTGCTTGTCGTAGGTCGTGTAAATTTGTATTGGCCCTTAGTTTGTTGGGATTATTTAATGTCGCCTTCGTGTTGAATCGGCTGTTTTTAAGACATGCATTTCTGTAAGCTGGAAGCGTTAACACTCAAATTGTGGGTGGTAGAGAGTAGAGCGGCCGCTCACGGTAGCCGAGCGGTCTAAGGCATGTACTGTCTTCACTCGCTTGGAAACCGGGATCGTGGGTTCGAATTCCACTCAGGGCATGGATGTTTAGTTTGTGTGTGTGCTTTTTTCTGTGTTTGTGTACGAGCGACGAGCTGATCACCCGCCCAAGAAGTCCTACCGAATGTGTAAGATCTAGAAAAACCGAAGTGAATGGAGAAGTTCATGGAGGTAGACCTAGGCCCACTGGGGCTGTAGTGCCAAGAAAAAAGAAAAAGAGTAGAGCTGCTTGAAACTAGAAACTGTAACCAGCCAGAAGTTTTACTTACGCCGTTTAATCCACTTTGAGGACGCGCATCCAACTTTGGTCTGTGTTGTGAGAGTGGGTCAGGACAGATAGCGCTGTCGTATGCGTGCCATGCCAGTAATTGGCGAGTAAACTGAGACTGGGATGAGTAACGTCATCTTGCACTACGTAGTACTGCAGTTGTACGATAGATGTCAGTGTATATTTCCATATGCTGACGTAGATGATGTACCGATTTATACCTGAACTATACAGGCGATACAGGCTCACTTGTTCCTATCAGCGATCTGCATAAGTCCGAGTGGTCTCTACCGCGTCTTGGGGCGACCGCGGTGTTGGTGTTGGTTGGTGTTGGTGATGGTGCGTTGCCCGATCTCCCTGTCTGGTGACGTAATAAGTGTCAGACAGGGGTAGATGGTGCAAGAAACACCAAAAGGATCGAGTTAAAGACTGCAGTATTTTGCCTCTGTTGGTAATATATAGATGAAGCAAGAACCTGGCGTCTTTTATCAGTTGCCAGTCCTGCACACACGGAACGTAAGACTGAAAATTGAGAAGTTTAATTCTCCCGATTTTTATTATCTCTAGTTATTTACGTATTTTTTAATGTGTCCTGTTTCTCTGTTTACTTCAGGCTGTTTCAGAAACGTGAAAGCTGATAAGAAGCACGGACGCTCTAAAATTCAGTTTCGTTATTCGCCAGTGTTTTGTGAGATTTCTTTTTTCTCCTTTAAGGAAATCCAATCTCGCCATCTCGCTTTAAGTTTACGGGAACATGCCGTAGAAGCAGTGCGGGTGGAGAATGTTGATATTGTAACGTGTTTCGTTACACAATACGCCGTAGAGATCGTTAATTGGTTTATTCAACAATCTACAAGAAACGGCTACAATTAATTATAACACAGTTGCGGGTTTCCACACTTTACAAACCCTACAACCAAAGTCTTCACGTACTAATAACGCGGGAGCTATACAAATCTCCCTGAATTACACACTCCAAATATAACTGTACTTCACTCACTAAGTCTCGAAAGCACACAATAAGTCTTCCGCTCGCTGACTTCTTAGTTATCGCACACGCGTCTGTAGCTCGTAACTTGCGAACTGAGAACTCGTTGATAACTCACTGACTCTCGCTTGCTGCTCAGCCGGCTTTTATTCCGTTTGCTGTTGCTAGGGTCGCCCGCCACGTCACTACTGTGACGTGGCGTATAGCCTAGCAACGCTGTTACCTCTTGGTGACGTCACCGCTGTTGACTCGCGTTGCATAGCTACTAGGTTGCGGGGACTCGGCTAACTTCGGTTCCGCTCGGCTCACTTCGGCTGCGATCGTGACGTCACCGCGGGGAGAGTGGCGGGGTGATGACTCGCCTAGACGTGGCGTATAGCATAGCAACGCTGTTACCTCTTGGTGACGTCACCGCTGTTGACTCGCGTTGCATAGCTACCAGGTTGCGGGGACTCGGCTAACTTCGGCTCCGCTCGGCTCACTTCGGCTGCGATCGTGACGTCACCGCGGGGAGAGTGGCGGGGTGATGACTCGCCTATTACGCGAGCGCCACGTGCCGCTGGGGATGTAGGGGTCCTCGGTTGCGCAACATGTCACAATATTTTGAAAATTTTGGGCCGTGTCTCAACAGGTTTCGAGCGAGTCTGCACTGTTTTGGAGTGCAATTTCACGATTTTAATTCCTTCAGTGCCAAATGTGCTAGAGGTGCTCACTGAAGGTGTGTTTGATGCGCAGACGAATAAATTTCGGTAGGTCGTACGCAGGCAGTGCCTTCTTCCAGCTATTCATAATCACTGTCCCATTTCACGTGTCTCTGTAAAGGTGTAGTCGGGACCGTTAACTAGGCAAGGGACCAGGACACAAGAGTTATCCCTGACCTGCTGGTCTGGTAGGGGATGTTAGAAGGGGAAGGGAGTTGCAGTGCTTGTGGCTTGTGTTCAGGATGGCTCAGACGTAGGTGGGTAAGAAACTGAGAACAAGCCAGATGGCTGAATAAATTGAGAAGGCCCGGACTGATATGGATGAAAGATTTAGAGAATGATGTACGTGAGCCGAACGTGAAGAGGTGGGGGCTACACAAATGTAAAAGAGAACAAGGGACGCTTGTCATACAGGCGCCAGGGATCGTCGGGTAGAGCACTTTTGTGTTCCCGCGCGCTGTAACGTGCAGAAGTCGTGCACCATATTGGATTTGAGCGTTGTACTGTAGTGATTGTTTCAGATTGCAGGATGAACAGGGGAGGAGAAATGAAGTTGGCTTGAGACGACTCAGTTCGATGGATTGCTGCTGAAATTAATGAACAGCAAACAGTAGCAGTCAAGAGCCCTCTTCTTGTTGGAGACCACATAAAAAGAACGACTGTGCAGGCGAAGTCCATCTGCATTTTACTGGACTGTACTGGAACAACCCGACGATTTCAGTTGATCAGGCAGCTGTTGATGGCGCCAGCATGTTTGTAAGAGTGCATTATCAAACATTTTCATTTCGATTCTTTACTAATATTACAGGATCCTGGGATATGATGGCCTGTAGTTTCATGTATAGGTAGAAGCGGTTTGGTGGCACCTTCTGCAGCATGGAACGGATATTGATGCCCCGTTAATTGATAACGGGAGTTCAGAATCAGACCTGTCACATGACTCACGCACCACGAACAGAGGGGTCGGTTGTTCTGCGGGCCTCAAAGGGGGGGGGGAGATTGACGGCAGTGCTCCCATGGGTGGGCGGGCGGCCTCACAGTTGGCAAGAGAGAAGTCACGTGACTCGAGTATTCACCCTATGAAGCCCGAAGCTGGTCTAAATAACATTTAAAACCTCAGTTCTCGTCTTAGAAGAATCAAACCGCTTCACCATAACCAAGCCCAACTGGTTAATGCTGTTTAGAAAACAGTCATTGTTTATTGTGAGAACCATACGGAACACACAAATACACTGCCAAATACGTGTAATATACTATGAGAATTCAGTTCGTACCTCATAGGAAATACATTACGTCTCCGCTACAAAGCCCAACCGGTTAATGTTGTTTGGGGAAAAGTAGCTGTTTATTGTGAGAACCATACGGAACACACAAATACGCTTCGAAATAATATGTAAGAATTCAGTTTGTACCTCACAAGAAACACATCACGTCCCCGCTACAAAGCCCAAACGGTTAATACTGTTTGGGGAAACAGTCGCTGTTTATTGTGAGAGCCCAACAGAACACACAATGCACTCCAAATAATATTCTGACATGGACGGCGCAACGCTCGGTAAACAACCCCCACCCCCTCCAGCGGTGACGTAATAGAATCGGAGCAACTGCCGCTGCTACGGTAACAGGCCAGTCAACACTCCATACCCCTCCCCCGCGGTGACGTAACATGGGACACGGCGGTTATTACGCAGCAATAAACAACTCTAGGCAGCGTTCCCCAGCAACGCCTGTAAACACGACGTTTACGGAACAGTGAAGCGATGTGGTTTTTCCGCTGTCCGACTGAGGGTTTATAACAGTTACTAGAGAGGGAGTAACGAGTTAGACCTAGCACACACATGCAATTTTTAGTTGGCCGAGAGTTGTGCACGTCGCCGAGAAACACTGCGTTTAATGGGAGTGCGCACACGTAACGATAGTTGTTCCAACAATCGGTGAGCAGTCGGGTTCTACCTCAGCTGCCCGCCGACCCAACTGTTGTTGATAATGCCGGTGTACATGAACTGTTATGGGAGTGCGCGCACACACCCTTGGAAATCGGGCATGATTTGACCTTCAGTGTCTTTTCCTGCCTGTCTTCGCGCTCGCTCTAGTTCCTCTAGTTGCAACACGTGGGATGAAAGCATCGAATAGCATATAGAAGAAGTGCAGAAGTGGCCAGCTCTTTATTTAAAATCACTCAAATAATATTATGATACTAATCATAAGAAGAAGTTCTGGGAAGAGGCGTTTACCGCTTTGATTGAAAACTGGAATGGCCTGGCTGCTGAAGAGAAAAAAAATATAATCATTACAATGCTATAATTAATGAAGGCCTATGTAATTTAAAACAAACAAAAATACAATTAAAACAACAACGATTATTATAATAATAAAAGTGTGTAGCGTAGTTAGTTGAGGCACTATCCTACAAGCCGGAATGTCGCGGATTTAAGTCCCGATGAGGTCATTGAATTTTTTTTCAATTGACCTAATCTTTCAGGCCGAAATATGGCCCTGGGGTCGACTCAGCCTCTAACAGAAATGAGTGCCAGGAATTAAATAATTTTCCTGGGGAGTAAAGCGCGGCCGGCGCGTAAGGCTGACAGCCTTACCGCCATCTTTGAGCCGATTGTTTAGATAATGTGGGACCCTCAATGTCTCACAACCCTATGGGCCTTCAGGCCTGTTACAGGGATAGCTTTACTTTTTTTATTCCAGTTGGGTCCACTCGGCACGTCGGCTACTGATTGGCCTGTTGTACATGCCCTGGGTGATTATGATGATGGAGAATTTGGTAGAATGAAGATTTGCAGGGGAAACCGAAGTATTCGGAGAAAACCTGCCCCAGCGCCACTTTGTCCACCACAAATCCCACTTGACTAGACCCGGGCTCGAACTCGAGCCGCAACAGTGGGAAGCCAGTGACTAACCGCGCGCCTTTCCCTTACATTAGCGTTACACTCATTGTTTCTTCAGGTGGCACAGCCAATCTGCATCTTGTATTCTTGTACAAGATATGAGGTTTCAGAAGAAGCAACAACTCATCATAACTATCAACACCCATTCTGCAATAACTGAAACATTTTGATGGATATTGTCTCAGTTCATGGTACTATGTGTAAAATTTTCCGTTTAACAGATGTTCGCCATAAATGGGGTGAACCCAATATTCCCGCTTCCAATTTTTCCCTGAACCTGAACAACAGTGCACACACTGCTGCTGTACCGTACACATCCGTGCTGCTGCTGACCGACTGGTCAGTGGCGTAGTTGTGCGCACGTCCCTCAACAGTCGTTGGGCCTCCACAATCGTGCACAACCATCGGCCAGGCCTTAGTTGCAGTCTAGCATTCGCCGGAGTGAATGGAAGCAGTAGAAGTAATTGTGATACTGCACATGGCAGTAGTTGTGAAATTGTGAATTGTGTAAATGTAAGAGCGAGTGGAATAAATTCGCCATATCCAAGACGGCGTGAAGTTATTTGTCGCGTGACATATACCCGACACGTAACCAAATATAAGAATCCAGTCCGTACCTCACAGGAAACATCACGTCTCCGCTACAAAGCCCAACCGGTTAATTCTGTTTATGGAAACGGTCGCTGTTTATTGTGAGAACCATACAGAACACACAAGTGAAGAAGAAGAATTAGGGGGGAGATAGTGAGAGAGACTACATTTGGGGGGGGGGGGGTTAAGAAACTATATCTCCGATTTTGAAGGTTCCCAGGCAGGGCCCGCTTGTCCTTTTGGTATTGGTGGAACATATAATCCGTTTCTTTATATAATTTTATGACGCTGAAAGGGGTTCCACGTTGCGCTGCAACCTGAGTTTTTATCCAGAACATGTTTAATTTTTCTTGACACCATTTTACCAATGTCCCCTGACACTTTCTCCAAATCACTGGCTATTTTTTCACGAGAGCGAGCGAATATTCTAGCGTTGCTCCTTTCTCCTGCAAGTATTGGATTCCTTCTGTCAAGGAACTGAAATTTGCCTTTATGAAGGCCAGCTGTCCTTCCATTTCGCTGCACGAGAACTGTTTCTGAGCAGCTTCAATTGCCCTCGCATCCTCCGTCTTCATTGAATCTGCAATGTTTTTCACTGCCTAAAAATGATCGCAATAGCAAATTGTAGCATCAATCCATTTTCCCCAACTTGTGATGACGAGTGATGACACCAGGAGCCATAGACTTAAACTGCGTTTTACGAGCTGGAGCCTTGACGAAAATCTTCTTCGTCCTCGACACGAGAGCGTCCACTTGAGGAAATCTTGATCTCACTTCGTCCGTCACTCTATGCAGTGCGTGGGATAGGCAAGTAACGTGCACCAATTTCGTATAAAACGACTTTATTGACTTCCCTGCTTCTACAATATATGGGGCTACATCGGCCACAAAAAGCAAGTTGACGTCGTGTCATATACCCTCTGGCCACAGTAGAAACATCGACCTGTCGAAGAGTTTACAAATTGTGGAATGATTAACGGATTCTAGCACCTCACTCGGTAGCAGAAACACTTCACCTGGTCCGCCAGTTTCCAAGGTTCCAATGATGACGTTTGCCACGTAGCGAGCCTCCATCCGTGATAGAACGACCACAATACACTTCCAGAAAATTTGTCAGTTTTTCATTTTTCAGAGCCCAGAACGGAATATTTGCGGATACCAAAGCATCACACAGATCTGTGAAAAAATCCGATGACATATTTCTGCCCTCAGATAAAACACTGTTGCAGTAAAACTTCTTTTTGTTCGAAATTTGCACTGCCCGTATATGCTTGTTGCGGCCGATATGTTGTACCGCGAATCTTTTTTCTGCCGCTAATGCTATGTCACACCTTACAGCATAAAATGTTACCATCTGTTGAAAATATATCACCTCCAAATTCAGCTACAATCTGCTTTAAATTATATGATTTAGAGGGCTCTGCTTTAGGCATCGTGATAAAATGAATCACTCTAGTGCAACACGGAACTGAACTTTTCACACTGAGAACCTTCCATTGACTGTATCTTTGTCTGTACAGTCAAGGGCGAGAAACTGAAGACAGGCGGAGTTTTATTGAGCAACACTATGTCATAAAACGCGAGGGATTCCGACTAGAAATATTTGTAACTAAGCAAATTCCTTTGCACAGAACCTGGAAAAGTCTGCAGTGTAAGTGACCGCTGTCGTACCCTGCTGCCAGCTTAAAATGTTTTATGATATGTAATGTGAGCACTTCCCGCAGAACGAACGGAAAGGACGGGACATTATTACAACTTATTCATCCATACTGTGGTAGCAGGTACTTGGGGTGCAGCTGTAGCCTGTCTTTGTAGAGGCAGGAGAAAGTGAAAGAGAACTCTACTTGCATGTTATTAACATTTCTGAAAACGCGTGAAGAAAAATTTCCCTAAAATGGCTAAAGTGACAAAAGATACCCTTGAAAGCCCAAACATTTACAGAAGAATGAGCTCAAAACCTAAGAAATTACTCAAAAACTTTACACCCGTCCCCACACGCTTCACTTCGACGCGGTGTTTGCCTCGACTAAATTCAGCGAAGTGAGTCTTACATCCCAGGGGTACACGGGTGTTGGCTCGCTTACGTCGTTCTTTTGGATGCGGGCTCGATCGGTTAACCCCCTAGCACAGGTTCCACATGAACACCCTCACTCCCTGGCTTCTACTCATTAACTAACCCCTTACCCCCGCTGCTGCTTCCAGAAACCACGTTCTTAGNCTTAAAAATGACAAGAAAATGACCTGTAAAAGTTAATTTCTGTAACCAGCAGCTCATCTCCGGGAATTATACATTTACGGGCATTGAATATGATGCAAAGAAAAAAGGATGACATGTCATCAAAATCCGGGGCCCGAAGATTACAGATCTAATGAGAGCTTTGTGGAAAGTCAGTTTATTGTTAGCGCTGAATCGCTCACTTTTGAATAGGAAATACAATCTAATAATGTTCTGAAGTCCTTGGATTCGATCATTTCCATGTGCAATTTCCATGTAACCCTCCTTTCGGAGATTACACCGAGATAGTTTACACTATTTACCAGTGCAACATTCTTCCGTTCAATGTAAGATGAAGTACGACAAGGACGTCTTGTAAGTGCACCGCTACTGAGACACATACTGCCAGTGAAATACGACGTACGCCTCAGGGCTATCAACAAACAGCAAGTACTTAATCTACGTAATATACTTATACATTTAATATAAATATTTATTATAATCCGCCTTAATAAACAAACAACAAATCGAAATAGAAATAAAGGCTAAAATAATAGAGTGCGGCCCAAGGCCAAGCTCCAAATCACATGTACAACACACAGTCAAATACGGACTCGTATGCAGAGCAAAACCCATCAACATCATACATGCATATAGCATCACCCTCCTTGACACAACCAGTCACAAATCAACAACATCAAATACATAGTACCGCAACATACTATAGTCAACAGACGAATACCACACAAATGTTCAATCCAAAGCAATTATCACATGAAGATTATCCACCACTACCAAGCCACTCCCAAAACGAATGGCATACGATCACCTATAACAGAAAAAGAAACAGAAACAACGAAGAGCATGGAGAAAATCAACATCAAAATAAGAAACAGGTTTACTGGCTAGACAACCCAACAACAACTAATAATAGATATGAAGGACTCTCTGAGGAAGAAATGGAAACAACAGCAGATATCGCAAAAAAGGAGCCAAAACCACCACCCATATTTGTATCAGGCGTAAAAAACATAAAACCATTGATCCAACTGTTAGACGAACTAGCAAAAGATAACTACACTACAAAAACATTACGACATGATCAGGTGAAAATACAACCACTGAAGAGCGACGTGTATAGCACAATTCTCAAAGCTCTAATGGAAAAAAATACGGAATTTCATACATATAAACCTAAGAAAGACAAAACCTTTAGAGTAGTCTTGAAAAACATGCATCCAACAACTGACCTAAAAGAAATAAGCAACAGCTTAGCAGAAAAAGGACATATGGTCATAAACATCTGGAATGTAAAGCAAAGGAATACTAACGTCCAACTACCACTGTTCTTTGTTGACCTCAAGGCACAAGATAATAACAAAGAAATATACAAAGTAAAACTACTAATGAATACGTGCGTGCAATTCGAGGCACCACACATCAAACGAGAAACCCCCGCAATGCATGAGGTGCCAGAAGTACGGGCACACAAGAAATTATTGTCATAACAACCCACGTTGTGTTAAATGTGCTAGGAACCATCTAACCAAAGACTGCCCTAGAAAAACAAGAGATGAAGAGGTCATATGCGTCAACTGCAAGGAACATCACCCAGCTAACTATCGAGGATGCATAATACACAAACAAATACAACAAAAAATTTACCCAACACTACGAGAGAGAAAAACGGATACAGACGTCACACAACCGGGCATATCATATGCACAGATCATGAAACCGAAGATCGTACACCCAGTCCAACATGATGGTCAGACAAAATCAACTACACCACCACAACCAGCTAATGACCTAGCTGAATTAAAACAAATGATTAAAAATCTAATGGATCAAATGGGGACATTAATAAATCTAATAGAAACTCTGGTCAACAAATCCTCACAATAGCTGAAGTACTAAAAATAGGAATCTGGAACGCCAATGGATTGACTCAACACGTACAAGAAATCAAAATATTCCTACTACATAATAACATAGACATAATGCTAATCTCAGAAACACATTTTACAAACAAAAGTTACATAAAAATACCAAATTTTAACATATATCACACAAATCACCCTGATGGGACAGCACACGCAGGCACAGCAGTAATGATCAGAAACAATATCAAGCATTATGAGAAAGAAGGATACAAACAAGAAAATATACAAGCTACTAGCGTAGTCGTACAGGAACATTCAAGCGAAATAACAATCTCCTCGATCTACTGCCCGCCAAAGCATAATAACAAACACAAAGACTTTGAACATTTCTTTAAAACTTTGGGCAACAATTTCCTGGTGGGAGGAGACTTTAATTCAAAAAACGTACAATGGGGTTCCAGACTCACAAACTCAAAAGGAAGAGAATTACTTGCTACCATGAACAGCAACAACTTAAGCTACTTAACAACAGGACAACCCACATACTGGCCAACAGACAGCAGAAAGACTCCGGACATACTAGACTTTTGTGTTACCAAAGGACTTAACACAAAAAAATTCCTAGTGGAATCAAGCCTAGATCTCACGTCTGATCATACCCCAATCATAGTCACCATGTACGCCCAAATACTAGAAAAACCGAAAGAACCTTCCCTACATAGCAAGAATACGAACTGGAATTTGTTTCGGGAAACATTAGATAAAATAGTCACACTGGAGACCCCCCTAAAAACAGAAGCTGACATAGATGACGAAGTAGAAAGATTAACCAAGGCAATCCAACTAGCAGCATGGCAAGCCACACCAGATCGAAATGACAAGGGAATAAAAAAGAACAGCCCAATTATTGTTAAACAAAAAATCGCAGAAAAGAGAAGAGCACGAAAACGATGGCAGACTACCAGAACAGAATCTGACAAGAGCATCTACAATAAAAAAACCAAAGAATTAAGAAAATTACTACAAAAACTAAAAAATGAAGCCATCCAGGAGTACCTAAAGGGATTAACTGCGACAGAAACTACCGATTACTCACTCTATAAAGCAACGAGGAGACTGAAAAGACCTCAGGTGCCAGCACCACCAATAAAAACGGACGAAGGCAACTGGGCAAGAAGCAATCAAGAGAAGGCCGCAACATTCGCCAAACATCTCTCCAAGGTCTTCAAACCTTTCGACACTGAGACCACACAAGAAGAAGAATACGAAATCAACAACTTCCTAGATGCACCCTATCAGATGAATCTACCAATGCGAAACTTCAAATATAAAGAAGTGGAAACGGTCATCAAAAAAGAAATCAACCCCAAAAAAGCTCCTGGATTCGACCTAATCACGGGAAAGATATTGGAAGAATTACCAGAAAAATGCATCCAAAAAATTACACACATATTCAACGCAGTGTTAAGAGTAGAATACTACCCAATACAATGGAAAATATCACAAATAATTATGCTGCCAAAACCTGGGAAAAACACGAAAGAAGTAACATCCTACAGACCAATAAGTCTGATACCAGTACTATCCAAGGTACTAGAAAAACTACTACTGAAAAGAATAAAACCAGTGATAGAAGATCAAAACATAATTCCCAAACACCAATTCGGATTTAGAAACAAGCACGCAACTACGGAACAAGTCCATAGACTAGTCAACCAAATAAACAGAGATCTCGAAACAAAACGTTACTGCACAGCGGTGTTCCTTGACATAGAACAGGCCTTTGACAAGGTCTGGCACGCAGGACTATGCTACAAAATGAAACAGAAACTTCCGCATCAAATGTACGCAATTCTGAGATCCTATCTTACACATAGATACTACTTTGTAAAGCAACAGGAGGCATTAACAAACCTATACCCAATATCATCTGGCGTACCCCAAGGTAGCGTTTTAGGACCAGTGCTATACTTGATCTACACATCAGATCTACCAACAACTAGAAAGACAACAACAGCGACGTTTGCAGATGACACAGCTATCCTGGCATCTCATACCAATCCTCTATCCGCATCCAGGAACTTACAAGACCACCTAAATAAAATTCAACACTGGCTGAAAAAGTGGCGTATGAAGGCAAATGAAAATAAGTCTACGAATGTAACGTTCACCATGAAACGCACTACCTGTCCTCCAGTAACGTTAAATCACTCTCAGATACCACAAGCAGAAGATGCCAAATACCTTGGTATACACCTGGATAAACGACTGACATGGAAAAAACACATTCACACCAAAAGAAAACAACTCGGAATAAAATTCCGACAGATGTATTGGATGCTGGGAAGGCAGTCGGAGCTATCGACAGAAAACAAGATCTTACTGTACAAAACCATGCTCAAACCGATATGGACGTACGGGATACCATTATGGGGATCAGCCAGTAACTCAAACATAGAAATTCTCCAACGATTTCAAAGCAAAGTATTACGAATAATAGTTAACGCACCGTGGTATTTGCCGAACACGGTACTACACAAGGACCTAGATGTACCAACAGTACGAGAGGAAATAAAAAAAAACAGCAAAAAGTATAAAATCAGACTCCAGGTCCATCCGAACGACTTGGCACAAAAACTGCTCGACGACGAAGGAGAAATCAGGAGGTTAAACAGATTAAAACCCTCAGATTTACCCACCTGATTTGAATAATTTAACACTTAACTGCATATCACTAAGCAGTTAAAATAAGTATTGAGCAGGTTCATTGGAACATGCTCACCACGACAAGTTCTCTTTCCTTTTCTATATGTAAACCACAAAATGTACTTATTATCCACACTTAATGGATAGATTGTATAATTATTGGAGTAAAAAAAAATGTAAGATGAGAGACAGGCGGACGACGACTGCGAAAACACTCCCAATTGAACTATTGGCCTCCGTTATATAGCCCCACCACGGACCGCACAGCAACCTCTCTGCCGGGGAAACGACGTGCCCACAGAGCTGTTTCCTAGCAACGGTTGTTGCACTGTCGCCTGTTTGCACAGCTTTTACTTGGCAATAGCTCTACATGTCGCAGTGTAATTACTCCCTTCATTTAAATGACGTAACAAGAGTTCAGGAAATGGCAGGATCGCCTCCAACTGCATCCCGCCCAGTTCGCTGCTCACTGACCATACTCCCATCTGACGATGTACATACAGTCAGAGCAGCTGACGAGCACCGTCAAGCCATGAGATCGTACAGGGAGTGTTGCCATGTGAGTTCAGTGGGTGACGGCTGGGCACAAAGTGTATCGATTGCTGCTGACCTTTGTGCCACACCGATGAGTTGCATTATGGAGGTCACACACGGACAGACTTCGCACTGTCTGCTACTTTATCAAGGGAACAGAACCCTCCCCAGCGCAACCAACGCGGGCCCCTTTACCCAGTGACGCACCTTCAGTGTTCAGGGGGAGCAAGCGGCTGTTTGTGTGTCAGTAGCACGCTGCACGTGTCATACCCGAAGCCAATCTGTACCGACCCACTTCCTGCCCAGTTGAAGCGACAATGCTGCCAATTCACGCGATCTCTCGACTGATTGCTTGCGAACTTCCTGTTTCGCTGCGCTCTGAAAATAGTTCCTTCACGTTTTTGTAGCCCCGGAAATAGGCATCATCCACTCACCGCACTTTCAAGTTAACAGTTACATTGAATTAACTTTCTTTAGTAGTAATGTCTTTCCTTCTCTTAAAGAACAGCGATTACTATATATACCACCTTCTTCGCTATTACAAGAACTCTGTATTCTGCCTACATGGTGCATCTGTGTGTTCCTTATGGTTCTCACAATAAACAGCGACTGTTTCTCCAAACAGCATTAACCGGTTGGGCTTTGTAGCGGAGACGTAATGTGTCTCCTGTGAGGTACGAACTGGATTCTTGTCAATTTTATCCATGAACTCGAGGTTTGAAAGCAGTGCAGTATTTCTCAGCTCCATGTTTCGAATATAGGGACCGAGGATCCTCTCCAAACGTCTATAACTGCGCAGTCGCAGTTACAGACGTTTGGAAGCCGTCGTTCATAAAATGAGCTGCGTCGGCCGTACTGCGGGGCGTGAGCAGTAAGAGGGAGTTTTGTGAGGAAGTTCCTACCCCATTCAGAGCAATCGAAACGCGCAGATTAGAATTCTCTTAAGCAGAAAACCTTGCTTCATGCGATGGCTTCATCGGCAGCAACACTAATGAGATGTGGTCGGCGTGGAGCCGGGGACAGACGTTCCCATTTGACGTAAGGTCGCCAACAATGAGTGACGTTGTCGTCTCGCTCGGCTCGGGTGCCCGCAAGGCGTTCATTACGGGTGCGATAGGAGGTGAAAAAGAGCGGCTCTGTACTACGTTCTGGGCTTGCTCTTCCATTACATAATGTGGCATATTTGCTCAAAGCAAGAAGTGTGGAGCCAGAGAAACAGCCGTTTCTATGCAATGACCGTGAGAAGGGCGGATATACCAGACCCATTTCGAGGTCAATGCACGGTAAACACGTTTCCGCGGAAACTACGCTTGCAACAACCGAAGTATTGTTGGAATCGTGGTTTTCTGCATGGTCTGTGCTGAGATGTTATAAGCAAGGGACAAGGTCAGAAAGTAAATTCAGTTTAGGGATATTCTCCGGGCAGTAACGAAATGAGTACAGAAACTGAAGAATCACCATTGTTAAGATCCGTTACCAGGAAACGATTAGTGAAGGCAAACTGAGAAGACTTAGCGGGTGATGTGGCGATTAGTGAATTGTGAAAATTAGCGGTGGCTCTGTAATTGCACTTACAAGTCATTAGGATACAAGTGGTCAATAAGTCGAATCACCGATCGAACCGAGTTGATAGTCACGCACACTACGGCTGCCCGCCTTGAAAACAGGCTCGGAGCCGGAAGTACGCCTGAACAGATCCAGTTCCTGCGTCTCCAGTCCATCCTTCCTTGCCACGATGTGCACTCCGAAATCAGCGAAATGCGGAAGCAGAGATGAAGCCCTGAGGATGCTATAATGTGCTACCTGGTCAGGGCTGTCGCACACCTCAGGGAGCGGTGACAGGAGTGTGGAGCAATGGTGGATGATTATTAGCAGGGGAAAACCGGAAGACATTCGGGCAAAAACCTACTTCAGTTCCTCATTGTCACCCTCGATTCTCACACGAAGTCACCGAGGACTGAACCCCAGCCTGCACGGCGAGAAACCAGCGAATGCCTACACTTAGCTAAGACATGGCCCTGCGTGGTGATTATGCGTCTGTGATCTCAGTGTTCAAGTATAGACGCCAAACAAATTAATGTTCACAAAACGTGTTGGAAGTGTTCGTCATTCTGAGCCCCTACATCCGGCCTCTTGGCCATGTTTCGACAGACACTGGTATCGTTTTAAATGGATCACCCTGTAGAGGAGGCTCCTCATTTACACGTTCTCGCCAATTTGTGCAATTGTAGCTGAAAGCTGTGCACATGAGCCACGCCCCCTGCAATCACGCGAGACCACGCGTCGTGCAGTATGAGAGGCAGGCCTGCTCAGCGGTAGCACACGCACCGACATCGCTTTATCGGCCGCTTCTACCGCTCGGTTACCGTCCGTGCAGCTCGTTTACTTCGGGGCTGACTGAGGCGTGTGCGTGTTTGAAGAGAATGGTGTCTCGTCTCCATAGTGTGGCGATATAACGACCCAGTGTCACTCAATCCACTATTTCATAGCCCAGTTCTCCCACTTCTGGCGCTAATTGGTACGTGATTGAGTGACTATGGAAGGGGTTCGGATTGGTAATCGGATTTATTGCACACTTTAACACACAACTCGTAACTGCACTCTACAGATCACTGTCACACACAGGCTCGTGTTCTCAGTCACGGGCTTCACTGCGCTGCTTGGTAACGGTTTCAAACAGTGGACGTTCCTCTGCCCCCGGGCTCACGTCCTTGCAGGCTGGCGGCCATCTCGCACCAAGCTCCTACCCTTCTAATTGCTATCTCAAGTCTGTCTCGTAATGGCAGCTGGTCCTCGTTATACTCGTATATCTCCGGCACGGATCTCACAGAAAACAGCTTCCAACAGCTCGTCTATTGTTTCTGGCGTGTCTGTTGCGGCATTTACGTGACGGTTACGGAGCCATTGCCTAGCAACGGTTTGTTTACATAGCCGTTTCCTAGCAACTGCTGTCATACAGCAGACATGCCGTAGACCTGGAGGTGGATGACAGAGAATGTTAAGTAACGGACTGTATTGACGTGGGATGAACGCGACCAATGAACTGCTGAGCTGCTGTTGGCTTCTCAAGAAGCACGCAACCCCATTTGCCTAGTTGCATGCTACTGCATCCACTCATCTGTCCGGTATATTTCCATCTTTTGGTTCCTAACGTTGATTTTTTTACGGGGTAGGGTTGTTAGCCCTGGGCCAAAGCGTCACTACACTGAAGGGTAGGATTTTCTGTTGGGGTTCCCTCCCCCTAGCCAAAGATCCTGTTTAAGGCACCGGATACTCGCCTCTCGCCACAGAGTGTACCCAGGGCCACCTGCTAGGAGGATGAGTGTTCGGATCTGCCAACAGGGCTCGCCTCGCCAATTCCCGGGTTCTTACAAGAGGCACCGATAACAGTTGTGTAAACAGGCGGCAGCAGACCAACCGTTACCAGGGAACAGCTATGTGGGCACTTTCTCCGGCAACAGGAAAACACGTAATCATGGAAGAAAAAAAAAGGGGCCTGACGCCAAAAGGAACTGATTAGCGGTAAACTGCCAGTAGTAAATTAACTCCCTCGCTCTCTCTATCTGAGAGAGCTGGTAGCTGAGGGAAGGGAACGTCCGCCGTTGAAGCCGCTACCAAGCAACGGCTAGTAAAGACCGAGAAGACTTTATGTGTCGCGTAGTTAGAGTGATTTTTGGTGTGTGTAACTCAGTGATATTGTCGCAGTTATATGTAGTTACGTTCTGTAAGTGTCCAGTATATCCAAACCCCGTCTGTAATCACACCACGTGACAATACTAGTTTAGTAATAGCAGTAATAATAAGTAACAATTGATTCACACAGGTATGTTTTTGTATGTAAGAAACTGTAGTGCGTGACGCGTGGTACCGCGTTCATATCACTCACAAACTGTTCAGGCCCCGAAGCGCATTTTATCAAGGTCACTTTACGGGTTTCTTTTTCTGCAACAGGCCGTAGAGGCCCATAGGGTTGTGAGACGTCGAGGCCTTCACATTTTCTAGACAGTCGGCTCACAGATGGCTGTAAGACTGTTAATCTTACTCGTCGGCCTCACTTTACACCCAGGAAGATTCCTGGTATTCATTTCTGTTAAAGGCTGAGTCGACCCCAGGACCATAGTGCGGCTGGAAGGATTAGGCCAATTGAAACAATCCAATGATTGCCGGTGGTGAAATTACAGGTCACACACTTTGATGTGACAGCGACTGCCTGTTCTGTTCGGGAATAAATAACTGAGAAAGGGAAATCCCAAGCGAGCGATCCTTTTGTAGTTGTTGATCCATTTTTCATAAGCCCGGACGTCTTGTGGCAGGACGGAAGCGAATCAATAGATATGAACCTTGTGTTGGCAGTCAACAGGATCCAATTTCGCCATGTTTCAGCAAGCGCATGCGCCGTGAGGCCAGTTGTGCCTGAGATGACGGAGCCCGCCGTCCCCTGTGGATGAACCGGATAGACAGACGTACGGTGCGCACGCTAGAATGTAGACTTACACGGTCTCTATGGCCGTGCCATAGCTCAAGCGGTTAGTCGTTGGCTTCCCACCGCGGCGGCCCTGGTTCGATCTCGGGTCTGGTCAAGTGGAATTTGTGGTGGACAAAGTGGCACTGGGGCAGGTTTTCTCCGAGTACTTCGGTTTCCCCTTCCAGTCTTCATTCCACAAAATTCTCCATGATCATAATCACCCGGGGCAGGTTACAATAGAGCAATCACTGGCCGCCGTGCCAGTTGGACCCAGTTGGACTCCACCCCCCACTAAGCAAATTAAAAAAAAATACACGGTCTCCATGCTGTCTGTGTGCCTGTCAGTCCACTTCTTTGAACGTTTGAATAGTTGAACCAATCTTTATACAACTTGGTATGTATATCATCTCATCTCAGCGGCGCACTACTTAAATCCCTTCCGTGAGTATGTGTGTCTGTATGTTTATCCTTCCTATTGTTGCTAGTGAGCGGCTTGATAAAGTGTATCCCTCTTTTCATTGTTAGGCAACGGCTCGGTAAACATGTTTCCGTGGAAAAGAATACGCGGAACAATGGAAGAATCATTGGAGGCGTCATTAGTTTTCTGTGCGGTCCGTATCATATCAGAGGAGAGTATTTAGGTCTGTATATCCCTATGTCGTTGTTAGGTAAAAACTCGGTAAAGACGTTCCCGCGGCAACGAATTATTCTTGGAGGCGTCGTTTTTTGTATAATCCGTGTCATATCAAAGGGAGGTGGGCGATTAGTTCTTCCTGGACTTCTTGTTAACCTACTCCCCCCCCCCGTAGTCCAGTAAGCGACACGAGTCCTCAGTCCGAACACACAAGCACTTCAGTCACTTTGAAACGCCAAAATTAAGAAATCAGGACGTTAGATTCGATGTTCTCACAGCCGTGGCTGCACGCTGTGTGCTTCGGAGAGATCAGACTTTTCGGAGGAACATCGCCTCCGCCGTTAGTGTCGAAAAGTGAGCCAAATAAACGAGGGGGAAAAGAAAAAGAAAGTGGTGAGGCAGTGAGAGACACTACATTGGGGGGGGGATAAGAAACTGTATTTCCCGTTTTTAAGGTTCGCAGGCAGTGCCCGCTCGTCTATCTGGTACAGATAATGCGTGTGATTGGGATTACTATTGTGGCGCGCCGCCAGAAAGCCAGAATGCTTCAGGAGATCAGGGTTCATTTCCTAGGCAACGAGTGACGTTCCTGTTACAGCGGCTTGGAATCAGAACGCATCCATTGCTACACAACGGCTAGCAATCTAACAGTGGATTTTCCACCGTTACACACGAATTGTTTGAAGCAGCTTTTCCATAGCAGCGGTCGAGGTTAACCCTTCGACATGGTGTTCCCTATTGAGTCCGAATGCAGGAGTCCAATTGCGACAAGAAACTATTGCAGTTAGTATTTGAGTAGAGTTTGTATTCGGCAAGAGAACAGAAGGGTTCTCATTCGACTAGAGCAGAAGACACTTCACCGAGAATAGTGATGTGAGAGTGTCGTAACATTGAATACGGAACGTCCGAAGACGTTATAAGTTGTGAATAACTTAAGCGTAAGTGCAAACGTAGCTGTCCAGTAAATATTCGTTCAAATCCGAAACCCACACAATTTCTTGTCGCGTTGCCTAGAAAACAAGCGAAAATATTTTTTATGCATTGTAGTGAAATTTGATCTAACATTTAGAGGGCTATGTTATGGCGAAATTTGACGTTACCGTTGGGAGGGCTGCACGTGAAGCAAGAATGCAACGTGGCATCTGGGTGCCAACTCACCATTTGCTCTAGGACCGAGGAAACCGACGGAAAACCTTGATCGGGTCGGCCGGTCATAGGATCTTCCGGATTCTTACTGACTTCTAGCCAATAGAACCGTAACATTAGTCCATATCTGCCTGTTGCTTTACGTGGAAAAGAAGTTTATATATTTGTTTTACAGATGTTTCTTTTTATATGCTTACTCTGGATCAGCACCATACAGTTGTGTGTAACATTTGCGAAGAGAACACGTACATGGCTATACGCACGCGCATGCAAACATACTTATTATACTTGTGATTATTTTGCTATGGGAAAATTTGAATATCTATTGCAGTGGGGGGGGGGGTTCGGATGTTATGTGAGGTTTGTTGCTTGTCCACTAACAGAGAAATCTACGCATGTTACAGTTCCTAGTTCATCTCATCTCCGTTCCGCCATTTTTCCCAGCGCAGGGAATTTGTCAAGTCAGTCGCCGACTGACAGGGAGTTCTGGGAAGCTTTCAGAAATCTGGTTATGTGTGAAGATATTTCTTATTCTTTTAATGCTTTTTCGGGTGGGGAGAATGAACTACGGTTATGCAGACCGACTTCGGCTACTTGTTTCCTTATGTGTTACTGAAGATTAGCATGCTAAGAGGGTTGAGTAGAAGCAGGCGCGTGGAACATCCGGCCTCATGCAGGCCAGTCTCAGGCCGCTTGCCGCCTGCGTTGCAGGTTTCTTGCTTGGTTTACTTTTCGATCCTGGAAACGAAGACGGTGTGTTCCTCCGAAACGTCGGACTCTCTCTCTGAACTACCCATAGGGACCATACTCGTAAGAAATTACAGATCTGCTCGTATAATTAAAATAAAATGTGGGAATGAGGATTCGAATGTCGCAGAGACACTGTACGGCGGCATGTTCGCGGCGCGCTGCCTCGCTTCTGCTTCGATATCCGCACACCCACAGTCGCACACAATAGAAAATATCTCGTTTTCCCCCGCAGGCTTTCTTCGAAGCAGCTTTCAGTAGTTACGGCCAGTCTTCATGTGAATTGTCCGGTTCTAACAACTTCAGTGTCCATACAATTTTAGTTAAACTTCTCACTAGCCCAGTCGGCATAGCTACTGGATACGGGCTGGACAGCCGGGGGGTCGGAGTTCAAGTCCCGACACAGGCAAGATTTTCTCCTTGCACGTCCTCCATATCGGTTCCGTGGCCCACCCAGCCTCCTCTCCAGTGGTTTCCGGGTGCCATTTCCCCGGCGGTAAAGCGGCCTTGAAGCTAACCACTCACCTTCAAATAGTGGCCAAGATCTATATTCTGTCCCCCTTACGCTATCATGGCGTACAGCTTAATTAGTTAAGCACAGGGACAACTTTAGCTTTACGGACGTACATACACGGCGAAGCTGATTGACGCTGTTTCGCCCTTTGTCGTTGGGGTTTGAGAAGCTGGTGTTCGGTACACGCCACTCGCTTCCTGCTGGTTCACCCACTCGGCTGAGTGGAGCCATGAGACTGCAAACAAAACAGCAAAACTTGCCAGTATTACTTCGGTCTGTTTACATTTGCTTCACATCGCACGGCACGATGTCTGTTTTCGCTCCTGCTTGAACTCTTTCTAATTCGGCGACATATTCCGACAGATCGCCGTGTCTGGGTTGTCACGACAAACGGCTGCGGAAGGTCTGGGACGTTTTATGCGGTAGAGTTAAAGAAATCACTCAGAGAATTGGAGAGGGTGGGGCGGAGAAGAGTTGGTAAGATGAAGCGGGGGGAAGTTACTTAGAGAGTGGGGCAGGGTGAGATAAAAACCCAAGCGACACGAGGGTGGAAGCAAGTTGTCGCATAAAAAGTTACGGCACGAATACAAGAAAATTGTTAATAATAAAAATGTAAGAGACGGAAGATTGGATGACTTCAACAAAATGGCGGCGTCATAAAATGGATGAACGTTTCGTATCGCGCGCAGGAATTAAGCGCAAACAGCATTTCTACTGATGGCAATAATGAAAGCTCGATGATGTAGAAGAGACATCGAATTAGTAAACTTTTTATATTGCCGCTGCTGCTGCTGTTGCCTTTCTTGGAGGCTGGGGTCGTAAAACTGGTCTTGCCTCTGTCTCTCTCTGACAGGCCAGCGCTCTCACCGCAGGATATTGGTAACTGATTCGGCCCGCCAAAATTTCCACCACGAAAGCAACTAAAGGCATGAATGTCCGTCACTCTTGAAACGGCAGTGGGAACTTGCTTTAGCATTACTGCCAGTGCAGTTTATTTACAGTATCTTTTGGGAATACCGCCGTATAGTCTGCTGAATGACAACCGACGTAACATGTAACCTCCATCTTCAGGGTCGAAGAATAAGCAGAACAAGCTCTACTTGCGACATGGTTTTTTGATGAGTTCATTCTTCTACCATGAAGATGGAGGCTATATGTTCCTCCGAAATGTCTGTTGACTTTCAACCGACTACATAACGTTTTATATGTACACACACACACACACACACACACACACACACATACACGCGCGCGCGAAGGATATCCGTAAAGTAAAGATACAAGTCCAGAAAATATCAAAGTTTTTATTTGGGAAGGGGGGGATTCACTTACATCACTTTTACAACACACCTTTATTTACTTTTCGCCATTGTTATTATTTTTTTATTGCTAGTGGGGTGGGACTAAGTCCCTTGTACTGCGGTCACTTCTGGCCTATTGTAGCAGCCCCAGATGATAGGTGAGGGTGATTGTGGAGCAATTGGTGGAATGAAGATTGGCAGGGGAAACCGAAGTACTCGGGGAAAACCTGCTCCAGCTCCACTTTGTCCACCACAAATCCCACTACTTTTCACCAGTCCCCATGGATCTAAATGCACTTAGTGAGCCTGGGAAGGAGATTTTTTATCCAGGCGTTGTAGAAATCTGCCGTCTACTCTCTTAGCCGTGGAGAACATTTTTTACACTTCTGGCCATTGTTGAAGAAGTTCATCGATGGTTAAACGTCTGTCAGTACGTATGTTTTCATCAGTTTTTTTGGATGATTTCATCAGTGACAACGGACCTTCCACTCCTTATTTAATCATGAACATCACTTCTACCGCTTCAAATCCACGACACAATTTTGCCACGTTTTGCCTGTTCATAACATCTTCGCCGTAAACATAAACAATTTGGTGATGAATTAAAGCTGCAATTTCTCCTTTCGCGTGAAGAAATCGGATTACTGCACGAACCTCACTTTTGGTTGGATTGTGAATCGACACGGTTACTTTAAATACTGCGAGCGCAACGTTGCCGTGACTGTGGCCGGTGTACTCTGCCCTATCATACGGTTCCTATCTCACGCGGCAGTACTGCCAGTTTTGGAAAAAAGAAATTGCATTTTTTACTGGACTTGTATCTTTACTTTCCGGATAAAATCGTAGATGGTACTCTTCAGAACCACCGCTGTGAGAACTTCAGCTTCCACACATTGTGTCTGTGTTCCATATGGTTCTCACAGTAAACAGCGATTGTTTCCCCAAACAGCATTAATCGGTTGGTCTTTGTAGCGGGGAAGTGAAGTGTTTCCTGTGAGGTACGGACTGAATTCTTATATATTATTTGGAAGTGTATCTGTGTATTCCGTATGGTTCTCATAATAAACAGCGACTGTTTCACCAAACACCATTAATCGGTTGGGCTTTGTAGCGGAGACGCAATGTTTCGTGTGAGGTACGAACTGAATTCTTATATATTATTTGGAAGTGTACTTGTGTGTTCATTTCCTGTGAGGTATTTGGAAGTGAATTTGTGTGTTCATTTCCTGTGAGGTACGAACTGAATTCTTATATAATATTTGGAAGTGTATTTGTGTGTTCATATTCTGACAGAGTTTGGGATACCCATGAAACTAGTTAGGTTGTTTAAATTGTGTTTAAACGAAACGTATAGTAAAGTCCTTGTAGGTAAACATTTGTCTGATAAATTTCCTATCCAGAATGGTCTAAGACCAGGAGATGCTTTATCGCCACTCCTTTACAGATTTGCTTTAGAATATGCTATTAGGAAGTTCCAGGAAAACCAGGTGGAATTGAAATTAAACGTGACATATCAGGTGTTGGCCTGTGCCGATGGTGTGAATCTACTGAGTGATAATGTAGATACCACAAAGAAAACCACACAAACTTTAACTGACGCAAGTAAAGAGGTTGGTCTAGAAGTAAACACAGAGAAAACTAAGTATATGTTGCTGTCTCGTCACCAAAATACAGGGCAAAATCATGACATAAAGATAGGAAACAGAAGTTTTGAAAATGTGGAACAGTTCAGATATTTGGGAACAACGATAACAGATCGAAACCTAATTCAGGAGGAAATTAAGAAGAGATTGAACTCGGGTAATACTTGCTACCATTCAGTCCAGAACCTTTTGTCTTCTCGTCTGTTGTCCAAAAACATAAAAATGAGAATATACAAAACTTTAATTTTGCCTGTTCTGTATGGGTACGAAACTTGGTCTCTGACATTAAGGGAGGAACATAGACTGAGGGCGTTGAAGAGAATATTTGGACGGAAGAGAGATGAAGTGACAGGAGGTTGGAGAAAACTGCATTACGAGGAGCTTCATAACTTGTACTCTTCTCCAAGTATAATTAGAATTATCAAGTCAAGGAGGATGAGGTGGGCAGGTCATGTAGCACGAACGGGGGAGAATATCAATGCATATAGGATATTGGTGGGAATGCCAGAAGGAAAGAGTCCACTGTGAAGACCATGGCATCGGTGGATGGATAATATTAAAATGGATCTTAGAAAGATAGGATGGTATGAATTGGATTGATCTGGCTCAGGATAGGGACCAGTGGAGGGCTCTTGTGAACACGGTAATGAACCATAGGGTTCCGTAAAATACTGGTAAATTCTTGAGTAGCTGCAGAATTGGCGGCTCCTCCAGAAGGGCTCAGCTCCATGAGTAAGTAATGAAGTACTTGTGTGTTCATATGGTTCTCACAACAAACAGCGACTGTTTCCCCAATCAGCATTAACCGGTTGGGCTTTCTAGCGGAGAAGTAATGTGCTTCCTGTTAGGTACGAACTGAATTGTTATATATTATTTGGAAATGGATTTGTGTGTTCCGTATGGTTGTCACACTAAACAGTGACTGTTTCCCAAAACAGCATTAACCGGTTGGGCTTTGTAGCGGAGACGTAATGTGCTTCTTGTGAGGTACGAACTCAATTCTTATATATTACTAGCTGTACCCGGCCACGCGTTGCTGTGGCAGATCGAGTGAATTGCTTCCGCTCCGCGAGAACGACGACCTAAGTTTGATCTTCTGCGAGGCATTATTTGGATGAACTAAAGCAGATCGATTGCACTGAAGAAGAAGAAAGAAAGTTATAACAAAAACATATAAAATTGCAAAACATTAAACAAGGAAAGGACACAAACTGGAAAACAAAGAAACAAAAAAAAATACTAACGAAATATTTCAATTCAAACGCAGATCAATCGACACAGCTCACTCCCACCGCCAATTGCACTGAAAAATAAGGAGAAATGTTAAGAAGACGAAATGAAAAACAATGAAAAATAAACTATACTCACGAAATGAACGACGTATAACACGTGACAGTATATTAATATTGAGTACAATTAATATTTTAACAACCAACCAACGTGTCACAGGTGTGACATATGTCACACATGATTTTAATATCATAAAGTCTTAAAATACATTTTTAGTGAGTGACATATTCTTGATGTTTTTTAAATTGTTGCATTATTTACGTGTACTTTGATAATAAGAATATATCGCGTGTTACCTATGTAACGTTGTTGTGGTCACGTGTCTCCTATTCAGTGCGACAAATAACTTCCACGTACTTCTCGGATTCAGCGCTCACTGAACGCTCACTTTTACACCAGCGATTACAATTATTATCACGTCCAGTATCACCAAAAAACTCTTCGGAGCTGGACTGTTATAACCTGGTTTCGGACGCAATAGAGGGCACTTTCGCCCAGGGTTCGATTTCACGTGTTCTGTGCTCATTGCCGCGGTTATTCCTAGGCAACGATCTGTTGGTATTCGATGGACAACAGAACATCCTGTAGAAGTGTTTGGTTTCATCCGTTGTTACGCAACGGAACCACTTATCCTCTCATCTCCGTAGCTCTCAGTCATTAGATGAAAATTCCGCTGCACTGGTCCACAACGGTTCTCGGAACTGTTTAATATGAATCAGTTAATTCATGCATGAACACCCAGGCTAGTGAACATTGCTGTGGTCCTGAATAATTTCCTTGCACGGAACTAACGTATATACCAAGCAATCGGGTTGCCGATTTCTCTCTCTCTCTCTCTCTCTCGCTCGCTCGCACGAGCCTTATCCGTGGTGCTGATTACGATGATGGAACTATTAGGAAAACGTAAGCAAGTACGTCTATTGGGGCTCGGCTTGATGCGCGCCACTAGAACTCCACGCTAGCCCTTACAAATGTTGCAATTACAGAGCAGAAGGCCATATTCAGGTGTAATGCAGGTAATCGTGCCACCATCGCATACTTAGTGCTTCTGTACAGCTGCTTTGTAGCGCATTCGTCACAACCTCCGAGTTATCTGGAAAACCACGAGACTTACGAAAAGGTACACTGAACACAAAACGCGTGTTTCTCTGTTCTCTGCAACTTCTGTCCGCTCCTGCGAACATTCAGCTAGTTGTGCGTGCTGCAGCACACTTGGGCTTCATGTGATGTGTTCGGCTTTGCTGTCCGGAATCTGTCGATACATTTCCAACTCTCCTGTATCGGATTTTGTGAAAATTCGTTTTGCGATTCCCAAGCTGCAGCATAAATACAGACGGGCATGAAATGAAGCATGGGGCAACTTTTGCAGGTTCTGTTTGAACACCCCAAAAATGAGAATGTTGGTTAGAGTTATCAGACGGAGAGTGTGGGCGTCGTTAGACATTTCCTGAGACTTCAACAAATATAAATCCCTCCTTATGCTTATTGAAGTACCACGTCATACACGTAAAAAGCGTGTGAGGAATTGGAGGTAAGTTCCACGAATTATTAACCCCGGCGAGTGGTCAGCTTCATGTCCCGGCCGCTTTTATCCGCTGGGATACAACCCCCCGGTCCGCAGTGTATAGGAGACTATGTGGTCCTTAGAGCCTGTCTGGAAGCGGTGAAGAGAGAACCCCTTGCCCCTGCCCGGAATCGAACCCAAGATTCCTCAGTCTTCCAGTCGGTAGAGTTCTCATCTTACCGATAGAGCCATTGCAGTCGGCAAACTAAGAGTATCAGTTGGAATTAGGAAGAGCATTCAGACTGGCGGAGATTAGACTCGCAGTTGACAGCAGCGCCGCGCGATCGCTAGCGGCGCGATAACGAGACTCACTGAGCGCTCTGATTTAACGCGGCGTGCAGCAATTGCACTCGAGAGATAAGGGGAAAACGGAAATAATTGGAAAGGGTTTTGTTCGAACGTAGACGACGCTTGGGAGGGGGAAGTTGAAAGAAGGATCTACTAAAAGGGAAACTAAGGAAGATTATAATCCTGAAGTAAAAAGGGACGTGATTCTAAGAAAAATATCCAATCATCGGAGACATATTAATCCTGCGCCTTATCCCAAAAGACTACGTTTGCTGTTGTGTGTTGGCAGAGTAGGTAGTCGTCACGAATAGGAACACAAGATTGCAACAATGGATGATAGTGGAAGCTGATATTTCGGAGTCAACTATAGCGTAACTCTAGATAGCAGCATCGTTGTTCCACCACGTTCAGTGAAACGTAAAGTTATCCATGCTTTAATTAACTGAACACCATATTGTGCGGAGGAGTAGCGGTGTAGCTCCACTTATTGTAACCTCCGCACTGGACGTGAGAGAGGTCGCCTTTACGCCCCGACCGCCTTGTCCTCGGTAGCTGTAGTAGCCTGGGTGGGCTCCAAGTCGGTCTGGACGCTGTGGAGAAGAGAAAAATCCCGTATCAGGTTTAGTGTCTTGGTGTGAATGTGGCTGTCTTTCCAGAATATTTGGGGGTATTGCAGTTAGGTATGTTTGGACCAAATTTGCTCTATAGGCATGGATACACAATGGCATAAAGCCCTTTTGAAATTTCAGTGTAAGTTGTTGCGGTCCAGTAAAGCCGACGTTTTTCTGATTAACGCATATTCCTGCATCACAAACTGGACCTTACATCCCTCACTCACCTCGAGCCGCGGACGTCACAGAGTATGCCCATAGTTACGTCATGAAATGTATTCCATTCTCTTATCAGTATGTACGGTGGCCACGGCTGTTAAAGGGATGTGCATTTGTTGAGGTAGAGGTTTTGGATGCGATTCGAATCCTCATTTACTGTCTTCTCCAAATTTAATTGAGTAAACTTTCAATTTATTAATCTGAGTGTTATACCTTCTCAGAAGTTCTAGCTGTTGTGATAATGATGGGGAAAGCGGCCATGCCCCGGGGAAGACCGTGTTTCTATTTTTTAGGCCCCCTGTATCGTAGTGAGGAGCTCCATAACTTGTACTGTTCGACAAATATAATTAGAATGATCAGTTCATGGAGGACGAGATGGGTATGGCATAGAGCACGAATGGGAGAGAAATGGATTCCATATAGGGCTTTTGTGGGAACGTCAGAAAGGAAGGCCACTAGGAAGACGTAGACATAGATGGGAATGTCATTTTTAGATGAATCTGAAGGCAATAAAATGGGATGGTATGAACGGTATTATACTGGCTCTGGATAGGGACCGGTGTTAGGCTTTTGTGGACACGGTGATGAACGTTTGGGTTATATAAATTTTGTTGGAAAGTTGTTGAGCGAGAAGTAGTGTGTCTGGAACGGGGTGCACTGAGCCTCGAGATGATAATTGAGGAGCTATTTCAAGGAAATAGCGGCTCCGGTCTAGAAAATCGAAATTAACGGCCGTGGGGATTCGTTGCGCTGACCACGCGACACCCTCTATCCGCAAAAGTTGGCACTAAACTTCGCCGACAAGCGCCGGTCGCTCGGTCGGTATAGTTCGCTTGCGGCCTAAAATCACGGAGTTTGTTTTAATTGTTGAGTAGCTGAGAGACTCGTGGCTTCTCAAGAAGGATGCAGCTCCATGGAGTTGGATATTATAGTCTGTATAGGGAACCTCTCTTGGTTGTGTGAAGTCAGTTTTACCTTACAAATGCTAGCCACCATGTTTAAAAAAAGCCTGTAGACTGAATGCTACTTTCTTCCTCGTATCTAGTTCCGAAATGTGTTATGCTTTGGGAAGTGATGCCAAACTGAATGTTGTGAAAATGGGGGGGGGGGTGTGGTGGTTATTGCCCTTCTGCAAGGTGGTGGATCATTAGCATTTGCGAGAAATTTCTACTTTCTCGTGTGCTGTTGGTAGACCTGCTCCGTACACTCTATGCGAACTCTGCAGTCTGAGCCAAACAACATCCATCAAGAGCGATGCCGCGTGCCGCACCTGGGGTCCCCCAAATGAGTTAGGAAAAGATAGGGCGCTTATTGTGTTTATGTTTAGGTTGTTTTGAACTGCCTTTGGGATGGAGTAGCATGGTGTTTTCAGCATATGGTCCGCGGATCGCTGCCTCTTCAATACGCGATCGAATTCAATAGCTGACATCATTTAATATACGTATTATTTGTTTTGTTTGTTCTATAACACAGAACTCAATACGTGCCTGGTACACTGATACCTGAGGGAAACCACACTGATACTTGAGGGAAAATATGAAGATAGAGGCAGTTTGTATCACCGAAAACGATAACCGCCTACAAGATTACACGGTGTCATAACACAACGTCTCCAAGTATTCGTAAAATAAATTGCTGAATACTGTCACTGTGATCATGGAATGGAACCTGGGGGTGGGAGCAATCAAACCTGATTTTTAATGTGGCGCTTGAGCCTGAAATTAACATAAATATTAAATAAACATCCCCGGGAAGCGTATTGCGTCTCCATTACAAAGCCCAATCGGTTAATGCTGTGGGGAAACTGTCGCTGTTTATTATTATCGCTGAGAACCATACGGAAGACACAAATACATTTCCAAATAATATATAAGAATTCAGTACGTACCTCACAGGAAACACATCACGTCTCCGCTACAAAGCCAAACCGGTTACTGCTGTTTTGTGAAACATTCACTGTTTGTTGTGAGAACCATGCGGAAGACACAAATACGCTTCAGAGATAATATGTAAGAATTCAGTTCGTACCTCACAGGAAACACATTACGTCTTCGCCACAAAACGCAATCGGTTAATGCTGTTTGGGGAAAGTCGCAGTTTATTATGAGAACCATACGGAACACACAAATAGGGTTCTAAATAATATATAAGAACTCGGTTTGTACCTCACAGGAAACATATCACGTCTCCACTACAAAGCCGAACCGGTTAATGCTGTTTGGGGAAAGTCGCAGTTTATTATGAGAACCATACGGAACACACAAATAGAGTTCTAAATAATATGTAAGAATTCAGTACGTGCCTCACAGGAAACACATTACGTCTCCGTTACAAAACCCAATCGGTTAATGCTGTTTGGGGAACAGTCTCTGTTTATTGTGAGAACCACATCTCGGCAGCAATAGAGAGAAGAGTTTGAGGTTGGTGTGAAATGGCCGCCAGCCTGTTAGAAGCCGTTACCAGCAAACAGCTAGTGAATGAACTGAAGGCTAGAAATGACGTAGCGCGTGCTCTGGTCATTTGTAATTTGTTGAAATTAGCGTTAGTGCTATAAATACGTACTTGTAGTCACTGGTCGTGTGTAAAGTGGTCAATAAATCCTATCTTCTATCCAAAACCCCGTCTCTAGTCACCCCTGCACGTGGCAGTAATTTCTTCACAGCGTCCAGACCGATTGTGGACCCTACCCTGCGTCGTATCCAGTGAGGTCCTGGGGCTCTTTCCCCTTGTGGTATAGCGGCCAGAACCTGAACCTGACATCTCACCATCTAGTGCCGAAGTTGAGAATGTGTGGACCTATACCTCCACTCTCCCATTCAAATTCACTTTTCTTTCATTCTGTGCTTCCAGTGTGGCCACTGTCAGCTGCTGCTGAAGTATGCAGTATCTCAAACTATTATTAGTGCATAATGAATTGTAGTGTATTTTGAACAAGACTTTCCAATACTCTTCTCTCAAGGTTAACTTCATACATAGTTGAAATTATTGGGGATCGTCAGTGTGTTTCGACGTAACAGAACAACTACAGGTAAAATCTTTTGCATTCGTCAGATACTTGAAAAAAATGGGAGTACAATCAGACATTACATCAGCTATCAAGATGGCGTATGATTCAGTTAAGAGGGAAGTGTTGTACAATATTTTGATATAGATTTGGATATCCATAAAACTAGTAAGGCTGACTAAAATGTGTTTAAACGAAGCGTCTAGTAAAGTCCGTGTAGGTAAACATTTGTCTGATAAATCTCCTATCCAGAATGGTCTAAAACAAGGATATGCTTTATCGCCACTCCTTTTCAAATTTGCCTTAGGATATGCAATTAAGAAGGTCCAGGGAAACCAGGTGGGACTGAAATTAAACGGGTCACATCAGCTGTTGGTCTATGCCGATGCTGTGAATCTACTGGGTAATAATATAGATACCACAAAGAAAGATACAGAAACTTTAATTGACGCTAGTAAGGAGGTTAGTCTAGAAGTTTTGAAAATATGGCACAGTTCATATATTTTAGAAGGGCGATAAAAAATTAAAACCTGATTCAGGAGGAAATTAAGAGGAGATTGAACTCGAGTAATGCTTGCTACCGTTCAGTCCGGAACCTTTTGTCTTCTCGTCTGCTGTCCAAACACATAAAATTTAGAATATACAAAACTCTTAATTTTGCCGGTGGTTCTGTATGGGTATGAAACTTGGTCTCTGACATTAAGGGAGAAACATAGACTGAGTGTGTTGAAGAGAATATTTGGACGGAAGAGAGATGAAGTGACAGGAGGTTGGAGAAAACTGCATAAAGAGGAGCTTCATAACTTGTACTCTTCTCCAAGTATAATTAGAATGATCAAGTCAAGGAGGATGAGGTGGTTAGGGGATGTAGCACGAATGAGGGAGAGGAATGCATATAGGATATTGGTGGGAAAGCCAGAAGGAAAGAAACCACTGGGAAGACCAAGGCGTCGGTGGGTGGATAATATTAAAATGGATCTTAGAGAGATGGGATGGATTGGATTGGTCTGGCTCAGGATAGGGACCAGTGGAGGGCTCTTGTGATCACGATAATGAACCTTCGGGTTCCATAAAATGCTGGGATATTCTTGAGTAGGTTCACAATTGGTGGCTCCCGAAGAAGGGCTCAGTTCCGTGAGTGAGTTGAATTGAAGGAGGCAGTGATGGCGCGGTTTCGGGTTCTGTGCTCATATGTGCCTGGTTTATATGGGCAGTTATCGAAACCAAAACTGAACATATAGTAATGCAGTTAATAACATAAATCCAAATAATGCCAATACACTAGAACCATCAAACAGTCCTCTAACACAATTTCTTAATGAATTTAAAGCCATGTTCAGTCAATTAATGCAACAAAATAGCATGGTCATTAACATGCTAACAACGCTAATTAGCAAACTAGTACACTAATGGCCAAGTTCCTAAGAATAGGGCTGTGGGACGCCAACGGCCTTGAACAACATAAAGAAGAAGTCAAAACGTTCCTAATAAACAATCACATAGATGTATTCTTAATAAGCGAAACCCACTTCGCAGAAAGAACCTACTTCAAAATACCAAACTATGTAACATATAATACCAATCATCCTGACGGCACCGCCCACGGCGGTACTGCGATTCTCATCAAAAGTACGATCCAACACTACGAGATACCGAAATACCAGAAAAATTTCCTACAGTCCACCGCAGTAAAAGTAACCACATTATCATATGAGCTGACAATTGCAGCAGTTTATTGCGCACCACGACACAATATTAAAATGAATCAATTCCAAGAATATTTCCAAACATTAGGCAATAAATTCATAGCCGGAGGAGATTATAATAGCAAACATACCAGGTGGGGTTCACGCCTGGCAACAACCAAAGGAAGAGAACTTCTAAAAACTTTAGAACACAGTAGACATTCATACTTATCAACAGGCACCCCAACGTATTGGCCAACTGACCCACAAAAAATTCCTGACCTACTAGACTTTTACGTTACAAATGGAATCAATTCAACATACACTGACATCGTACCCAATTACGACTTATCATCTGACCACTCTCCAATTATAGCAACAATTGGAACATCAGTAATACACAAGAGACCTCCACCTAAACTACACAACTCTCGAACAAATTGGGATACTTTCCATAGTATACTACACAACAGCATCGACCTAAAAATTCGACTGAAGACGACAGAAGAAATCGAGTACACTACTGAAACATTCATAAACAAACTACAACAAGCTGCACAACAGTCAACGCCAGAACTTCATACACGGAAAATAAACCAAGACATACCGCTTGAAATTAAAAAAACTGATAGCGGAAAAAAGGAAAGCCAGATCAAGATGGCAACGAACCCACACACCAGCTGATAAATGTGCTTACAACCACACAAGCCATAAATTAAAAAACAAGCTCAAAAGTCAGGAGCGAAGAATTTGAGCAATACATAACGAAACTAAGTAGAACAGATAATTCGATATGGAAACCGATCAAGAACTCAAAAAAACCTAAGACTCCAACGCCACCAATAAGAAAAAACACCAGTGAACCATGGGCAAAAAGTGACGCTGAGAAAGATAAACTTTTTGCAGAACACTTGGCTTCCGTATTCCAACCAACAGATACAGTAATCGACCAAGAAATAGAAAAAGTCCCACCTATAACACATACAACCATCAAAGCATTCACGCAAAAAGAAATAGCTGACGAAATTAAGCTCCTAAATCCAAAGAAGTCGCCTGGATTTGATCTGGTAACGGCCAAAATGATGAAAGAATTGCCTAGAAAAGGGACAGTGATGCTAACCTACATATACAACGCTATTCTACGACTAGGATACTGGCCAAAATGTCTCAAAAAGGCACAAATCATCATGATCGGTAAACCTGGAAAAGACCCG
>NW_019725852.1:468337-468604 GCF_002891405.2 Cryptotermes secundus
TTGGGTTTCGCCAAAAACACTCCACCGTGCAACAAGTTCACAGAATTATATAAGCCATAAACAAAACGTTCGAACACAAACAATACTGCAGTGGAGTATTCCTCGACATCAGTCAGACTTTCGACACCCTGGACTTATCTACAAAATCAAACATGTATTTCCACCGGCTTACTTCAATCTTCTAAAATCATACTTGAGTAGGAAAAACTTTCAAACCAAAGTAAATGAAGAGAAATCTGACTACTTGTCTATCGATGCAGGAGTACG